>NW_007246433.1:288671-326340 GCF_000164805.1 Carlito syrichta
GTGGGGAGAAGGAGGAGCTTGCAGACCTGGCAGACCCAGGTTATCACTACCGGTGATCACCTCTGCGGGACTCCCAGAAACCTAACAAGCTTCTGAAACGACGACTCCAGGACCCGCCCTGCTGAGGCCTGTAATCTTAGCACTCTCGGAGTCCAAGGCAGGAGGATTGCCTGAGTTTAGCAGTTAGAGATTAGCCAACTCTACTGTAAATGAAAAAAACTGGCCGGCGTGGTGGCAGGAACCTGTAGTCTCAGCTACTTGGAAGGCTGGGACGGAAGGATCGCCTGAGCCAAGAGCTAACACACACACACACACACACACACACACACACACACACACACACACAAATCCTCTGTATGGTTTTGGATTAAAAACATAATCCTCAAAGTTTCTTTATGCTGTAGTCATTTGCTTATGCTTATTATTTCTCTTTAAACAGAAACTTTTTAATGTAAGATGTTCGTAAAGGCACAATATAAGTTCACTGTGACGCTTGGGCACCGGTGTTAGCAGTTTAGTTAGCAATCTGTCGTTCTGGACTGATACCAAAGTTGAACCCTTGATAAGAGTGATGTTGCCTGAAGAGAAAAAAAAAATGCACCGGTGACATTAGTTTTAGGACATGGAAATGAGAGAACCCAGGTTTATTAGGTAAACTAAGGTGAGGAAGCAAAAAGTGTCAAGAATCATTCTAAGATATGGGGCATGAGCCACTGGGTGGCTGTGGGTAGACTGAAAGAGGAGCAGTTGTTAAAGGGAGATTATACATCTAATTTTGAAGTGTTTAAAATTGCTTGTGGCATAATCTTGTTGGAGTCAAAACAGTGACAAGCATATGATTAGAAAGGACTCAGTAGAGTTATTATCATCCTTAGTTCTGAAGGATATCTGATTACAACACAAGAAAAAAAGAAGAAAACAGCTGGGAATCGTTAAAGGTAGAGGTGTAATGGAAGCCATGAGCATAGGCATGCTTGCCTAAGAAGAAAATGAAGAATTGATGCTGTTTGTGACTCTAATTCCTCTCGTCTTCAGCTCTGAGAGACTAGGTTATCATTGGATCGCTGCACCAAGAGTGAGCCTCTCCAGTTTCCCAGAATCCAGTTATGCTTAAATACATTCTGAATAGTCAGTGCATTTCCGTTATATTTCTCTTTTTTATTATTCAATGTTACCTTTAAACATTACATTCATTTTGAAACCTTCTCTGACTTCCCTAAATCCAATTATCTCTGTCCCCTGAAATCTTGTACCATGAATGATGCTCCATAAGCACTGTACACCTTAGCATTTATTTTATGCAGTCATGTACCCCTGGTTATTTTTTTTTATATCATATTTTATTTATCTAAAAAATCATAGAAAAAAGAACCCTACATAATGTTACTTTTTTGGTCACATTGGCTCTAAGTCCAAACTAAGCCCGAAGCAACTATTCAATAAATGCCTGTTGACTAATGGTAGAATTGTTAATTGATTAATATTTTGGGTTAGGTAATGACTTAGATATTAAAATGGTAGCATTTTTACTCTATGTTTGGGTACTATGATTATGCCGTGATAATATTGAATGGACTAGAATTAAAATACAACAAATCATAGGCAAAAAAATTATGCATATTACATAAAGTAGTATATAGGGTATACAATTTGAATGGAACAGAAATGTCAAAATAATTTATAGTACATCATATGTGGCTTAATTTATTCAACAAATAGTTATTAAGTAAATAAACGGCATTGCTAAGAATGCAATGATTGGCAAAAGATATATTAACTCTTCCCTTTGTAAGGCAGACATTAAATCAATTTTAAAGATAATCTTTGAAAGAACTACAAAGGAAAGGTACTTTTCACAATGACTGTGTATCACTTTAGGATCTTACTGGGTTTAGGAGGTGAGGGTCTAAGATGAACCACAATAACCCATGTCCGTGTATAAACCTGGCCTTTAGTGTGGGTAAAATGGTAAGATTTTTCTTCTTTCTATTGTTATTTTGAGTCTGAGTCTCACTCTGTCACCCAGCTTACCATATAAATTACCATATGAATTCAAACAATATTGAAGATGTTATAAAGGTCTCTAATCAGCTGATTTTGAGTTTAACAAAAATAAGATTCAACCAGTTAAACTTTTTAAAAGAAGAGCCTAGACCTTCCTTGAAAAAAAGATTAGAGCAGCAGAACTGTTTTTCTGACCTTGAAGAAACAAACTGCCACGTTGTGGAAAGGACCATGTGGCAAGAATGGCAGACATTCTCTTAGAGTTGAAGTCTCAGTTCTACAGGTATAAGGAACTGAATTCTTCCAGCAACTGGGAAAGTTGAATGAAGACCCATTTCCAATAAGACCCTACCCTCACCAAAACCTTGATAGTATTCCTGTAGAACTCTGAGCAGAGGACACAGCTAGGCTGTGCTTGGACTCTCCAGTCATGGGAACTATGATATAATAAATGTGCATTCTGTTAAGGTGCTAAATGTGTTGTAATTTTTAAACATAACAGTGAAAAACTAATACAGAAGGCCAGAAGCTTTATGACGGAGTTGTGTGACAAAGACATATTCATAGCAATATGCTTATCATTTCATATTTACCTTTTGTGGTGATGCCCCACTAGTCTCGCCAAGTTCCCCAGGTAGGTCTCGAACCCCACGGGCTCAGGCAATCCGCTCACCTCGGCCTCCCAAAGCGCTGGGATTACAGGCTGAGACACCGAGCCTGGCCCTCAGAAAACCTTTTAAGGGAAATCTTATTTTATCTGTTTAAACACACCAGGCCAAATCTTGTCCTCAGTGACAAACAATGGAATTCTTTTTGGCTTTAGGGGGAAATATGAAAAGATTGGTATTTTTACATCTACTAAAAAATAACATTGATAGGATAGTTTCTTAATATCTGTTATAAGTGTTAAGAGCCAATACTCTTCATGGTGTTCACCGTCATAATTGAGTCACATAGCGTGTGTTTTACACTTGCAGCATTTAGAAACAAACTGTGAAATGCTGCTATCTTGAACGTAAAATATTGCAATACATTTTAAATCCATTCAAAAACACTTCTCAGAAATATGAGCTAAAATTATAATTGGCATAGGAATATACAATTATTTATAAGCATGTTATACAGCTTGAAATATGCAGTACTTTTAGGATAATTAGTATGGAATAACTCAATTTTAATTAGACAGCTCTAACACCCAGGTCATTTATGTTTGTTGAAAGCAAACGACACTGGGCAGATATAGTCCTATTACATAGAGTACTTAAAAAGAATAAGATATTAATATTATTATTATTGTTATTTTGAGTCTGAGTCTCACTCTGTCACCCAGGCTGAAGTGCAGTGGCATGCTCACAGCCACTGCAGCCTCAATCTGCTAGCCTCAGGTGATCTTTCCACCTCCACTTTCCAAGTAACTGGAACCACAGGCATGTACCACCATGCCCAGATAATTTTTTTGATGTATTGTAGAGACACGGTCTCACCAACACTGGTCTCAAACACTTGGGTTCAGGCAATCCTCCCACCTCAGCTAATTTTTTGATTTATTGTAGAGACAGGGTATCACCATTTTGCCCAGTCTTGTCTCGAATTCACGGGCTCAGACAATCCTCTTGCTCTGTCTCTCAAAATACTGGGATTACAGGCGAGCCACCACGTCCCAACAAAATATTATTAAAAATAAATTTATTTAAGAGACTCTTAAATTGAGCATCTTACTTGGAAAAAGTTTGGTGTGCCACAAACATTAGGTGAATGTGAGAAACGTTTAGGTGACTGGAAATAAGGAGACATTTGTTTTTCTCCCACTATTCTGTTAGTGATAAATTCATCTTGCTGAAAAATCTCATTTTTGCTCTATTCTTCCAGTCTTAAGAAACTTTAATAGTTCTCTATTGACTACCACAGTTAAAAAGATCTTTTCTTACACTCACTGGTTTTCATAATGTAGATATTAACATTCTTATTTTTTTAATTTTTAGTTTCCACTGTCAGACCCGTTTTCCCCTGCTCTTTTCTGAATAATTCCTGACCCATTACTATATTCAGTGCTGCTATCATTCAGACCCTTCAAATTAGTATCTATATTCTACTTATTCTTTGAAGCATTGCCCAAATCCACCTCCTAGAAAAGAATGACTCCCTAGGAACCATGGTCTTTTTCTTCTTTCATTCCATTATACTACTTTGTCTCTACTTAAAAATCCATACATTACTGTCTACCATTCTGTTCACTGTCTCTTTGTTATAATTTAGGACTCTTTGCAGAGATGTGTGTGTGTGTGTGTGTGTGTGTGTACACACACACACACACACACACGGAGTGCTAAAAATGTATACACCTTTGAAGAGATGTTATCTATGTACTACTTTATGAAGTTGAATAGAATTACAGGAGCAATGTATAATATGACATTCACTCAGCTGTGCCTCTGCCATTTTCTTTGACTGGTTATGGTAGTATTCACTTGATTAATGCCATCTTGGGAACAGACATCATATTTAAAATGAGTGTACAGTTTTGGTACCCTCTGTATATGAGGGGTATTCCCCCAAAAAATATTTTTGGAAGGTGAAGCCTTGTAGTACAGGCTTCCCCTAATAGGTAAGTGTTATAGGATCCTATTGGTATCAGCATACCATCTAGCATTGCTGTGAGAGGTTATGTTCAACGTCAGTGAATTTGTTTTGGAGATTCTTTCAACACATTTGCCCATTTCATGGTGGATGATTTACACAAACAACCTACCCACCCGTGTTGAATGTTCAGAAGTTTTTAACCCAAACGGCATGACCCCTATATCCCAACCTCACCTGATTTTGCCCCAAGTAACCATTTTTTTAAGATGAAAAAATGCCTCAAAAGGAAATATTTTGCCAATGTTAAAGAGGTGAAACAAAATACTACAGAAGCACTACTAAAAGGCATCAAAATTGACGAGTTCAAAAATAATTTTGAGCAGTGGAATAACCGAAGGTGACTGATGCTTAAACATGAGAGTATAAATACATCATTTTTTAATTAATAAATTATTTGGGGGGTTCCGGTAAGATGGCGATGGCATAGGTGGATTTGTGAGATTCTCCAAATGTGAGTTCCCAAAAAGACTCTTACTTTGCTTCCCCCAACCCCCTGCCCATCACCAGCTGCACTGGTCTGAGGCCCGGGGACCTTTGTCCCACACAGAGACAGATACTGTGGCCCTGGCTGCTGCTGCTCTACTATATGTGACTTCTGCCGCGCAGGAGTCTCAGGTCTTGGCTCCTGCCCTGGCTACATCATTTCGCCCTGCACCTAGCACCAAGCTGCCAGTCACCCAGGGAGGCTCTGGGTGCCCACCCCTCAGAGATACCGGTCCCATTTCTGGCTGAAGTACCCTGTGAGGGACCCAGGGCCATTCACACTGCCCACTGCCTGCCCTTTGGAACTTTGGAGCTCAGGAGCTCTGGGCCCACCCTGGCTGAGGCACTCAGCGCAGCAACCTCATGCTAGTGTAAGGGAACAGCCTATCTAAGGAGGTGCTGATCGGAGGCTCTCAGCTCCAGAGGAGGGAACTCCCAACCCCCTCCTCCATCCCAGCCTGCTGGTGGCACCCTGGATCCAGTGCTCAGCTGTGCAGCTGATCTGCAGTGCCTCCCACTCCAGCATAGTCTATCACAATGGATCGCACAGGGACCCAGATGGGACCCAGATGAGCAGAGAGAAAAGATCTGCGAAAAGTGAAACTGCCACATCAGCCATTCTCCAGGCAGAGATTTGCATTGCCCCACCCACCTGTCAGCTGCCTCCACCTCGGTTCCTAAGGTAACGTCACTAAACAGGAGACAAAGTCCCTTTGCTGAATCAAAGGCAATGTTGCAGACTCGCAAGCTGCGAGTAAATCTAGCTGCCTACAAGAAAAACAAAGGGGAGAGGCTGATGATCAGATCTCCTATTTTGACTTTTGATTTTAGCATTTTGACTGTTAGTTTTGCTCACTTTTGTTCACTTCCTGATTTACACTATCTGTTTCATGATTTTATTGGTGTGTCTCTGTGTAGCTACCAGTACTCTTTAGGAAATCTTGCTCACATGTTTTTTTCACTTCTCTCCGGTCTTGTATCTCATTTTCACCTGTTAGTTGATATGTATGTCTGTTTTCCCTCTCACTCTCCTCTCTTTCTAACTCCCTATTGCCCCCCCTTCCTCCATTATTTTCCTCTTCTGTACCACCTTTTGCTCCAGGGAACAAACTTACATACCGCTGCATAGACAGATTATAAGACAGTGAGAAATAGTTTCCAGTGTGCTCATACACCTGTTGGTGGATGCTGGAATCAGCATATAGTTTCTGAATCACAGCTTCCCCTTCAATTAAACCTCAAAACTGCAAAATGTACAGCCTGCAGCCCAGACTCCAAACTCAAAGGTGAACAAAGCAAGAGGACTCTCATAAGGAAGCACAGGAGATTGCACAAGTGAAAAAAAGCAACCCCACCTTCCCTGAAAAACAGAATTAAAAAAGGGGAGGGAAAAGGAGAGAGAGAGAAAATCTACATAAATGAAGAAAAACCAAAAGAAGAATATGGGTTCCTCCCAGATGCCTGGGAGGGTAGACACTGAGAAAACTGACTTCAGAATGCAGACAATGAAGAGCCCCCAGAATGACTGGTCCCAAACTACAAACCTAGATATCAAGACATTAATGGAGAGATTAAAAAGAATTGAGAAGAGACAAGAAGAAACAAGGAAGGAGCTGATATCTGAGATAAAAGTAATAAAGAATACTGTGAATGAAATAAATAACAAACTGATAAGCATGGAAATCAGAATTACCCAAGAAGAAGAAAGAATCTCAGAGCTTGAGGACCAAAAATAGAACTAACCAAAACTCTTAAAAACACAGAAAACAAGCTAAAAAATACAGAACAAAACCGTCAAGAGATGACCGATTACTTCAAGAGACCAAACCTAAGAGTAATTGGCCTTCTTGAGGCAGAAAGAGAGACAGAGACTATACCAAAACAAACTTTCCATGAGATTATTCAAGAAAACTTCCCTTATCTAATCAGTGATGCAAAAATTCAAACACAAGAAATCCAGAGAACCCCTGCAAGACAACAAATGAGAAAACCAACTCCTAGACACATAATAATTCACCTAAACAAAGTAGGCATAAAAGAAAAAATCCTAAGGGCAGCAAGAGAAAAAGGCCAGATTACCTACCATGGAAGACCAATTAGAATAGTAGCAGATTTATCTACAGAAACCCTGCAGGCTAGGAGAGCTTGGAGCCCTATCTTCAAAGTCCTAAAAGATAAACAATTTCAACCAACAATCACCTATCCGGCCAAGTTAAGCTTCATCAATGAAGGAGAATTAAAATCTTTCCCAGATATCCAATCCCTAAGAATGTATGCTGCCACCAAACCACCTCTACATGGAACACTTAAGAAAGTATAAACACAGAAGAAAAGGAAAAAAAACAGCGTTCTTCACAAGAGTACAGGAAAAAGAATAAAATACACATGAACCAACCCCAAAATCAAAAGAAAGACAAAAAACCAAGTGGAAGAACAACAACTCTATAAAAACTCTATGATAGGGATGAACTCTCACATTTCAATAATGAGCCTGAATGTGAATGGGCTAAATGCACCACTGAAAAGACATAGAATGGCAAAATGGATAAAATATCACCAGGCAACAACATACTGCCTTCAAGAGACCCATCTCACTAGAAAGGACATGCACAGACTCAAAGTAAGTGGAAACCAAACTTCAGGCAAATGGAACACAAAAGAAAGGAGGAATCATGATCCTAATTTCAGACAAAATACTATTTAAGCTATCAAAAATTTAAAAAGATATAGAGGGCCACTACATAATGATAAAAAGTTCACTCCATCAACAAAAAAATCTATCCCAAACATTTATGCACCAACATAGGTGCGCCAACTTTCATAAAGCAACTTCTAGGAAAACTAAAGAAAGATATTGACTCTAACATCATCATAACCGGGGACTTTAATACCCCACTCACAGCCCTAGACAGATCATCAGGACAAAAAATCAGCAATGAGATCCGGAACCAAAATGTGACTCTTGACCAAATGGACTTAATTGATAACTACAGAACACTCCATCCAAAGACCACAGAATACACATTCTACTCATCACTGCATGGAACATATTCTAAGATCGACCACATAATTGGCCATAAATCAAGCATAAGCAAATTTAAAAGGACCAAAATTTTACCATGCACCTTCTTGGATCACAATGGATTACAAATAAACATTAACACCAACAAGGTCCCCCCGAATCCCACAAAGACATGGACACTAAACATCATGATGCTAAACAACTCCAGGGTCAATGATGAAATCAAAACAGAGATCAAAAGATACCTGGAAACAAATGAAAATGAAGAAATATCATACCAAAATCTTTGGGACACCTTGAAAGCTGTAGTAAGAGGGGAATTTATATCCCTACAAACACATATGAAGAAAATGGAAGGAACACAAATTAATAGCCTAACAAGCCACCTAAGGAAGCTGGAAAGGCAAGACCACAAAAACTCTAATTCCAGCAGAAGAATCCAGATCACCAAAATAAAAGCCCAAATCCAGGACATAGAAGTCAAAAAGATAATACAAAAAAAAATCAATGAAACAAAAAGTTTGTTCTTTGAAAGGATAAATAAGTTTGATGGTCCCCTAGCTAGACAGACCAAGAAAAAGAGAGAAAAAAAAAACAAATAAGCACAATCAGAAACACAAAAGATGAAGTCACATCTGACCCTGAAGAAATACAAAAGATCATTAGAGACTACTATGTACACCTGTATGGAAACAAACTTGAAAACCTCAAGGAAATGGAGGACTTTCTGTCATCACACAACCTGCCTAGGTAGAAACAAGAAGAAATTGAGACCCTAAATAGACCAATAACAATCAAGGAAATTGGCTATGTAATAAGAAAACTACCTACAAATAAAAGCCCTGGACCAGATGGCTTTCCAGCAGAATTCTATAAAGCATTTAAGGAGGAGCTGATTCGAATCCTACTGAAGGTATTTCAGGTGATTGAGAAAGACGGAAACCTCCCCAAATCATTTTACGAAGCTAACATCACATTGATACCCAAGCCAGGTAAAGACCCAACAAAGAAAGAGAACTATAGGCAAATATCTTTGATGAACATAGATGCTAAAATTCTCAACAAGATCCTAGCAAACCGGATTCAACAACACATCTCAAAAAACATCCATCATGACCAAGTAGGCTTCATCCCTAGGATGCAAGGATGGTTCAACATTCATAAAACCATAAATGTAATTAAATACATCAACAGATATCAAAACAAAAACCACATGATTATATCATTAGATGCAGAAAAAGCTTTTGATAAAATCCAGTACCCCTTCTTGATAAAAACCCTCGAACATCTAGGCATATGGGGAACATACCTCTAAAATAGTAAAAGCCATCTATGAGAAACCCACAACCAGCATACTCCTAAATGGACAAAAATTGGAACAATTTCCCCTGAAAACTGGAACAAGACAAGGATGCCAACTCTCACCCCCCCGTTCAGTATAGTATTGGAAGTCCTGGCTAGAGCAATCAGAGAAGAGAAGGCAATCAGGGGTATTCAAATAGGAAAAGAGGAAGTCAAGTTATCTCTCTTTGCAGATGACATGATTATATACCTTGAAAACCCAAGAGAATCTGTCAAAAACCTCCTTACACTGATAAAACCCTTTGGCAAAGTCTCAGGATATAAAATAAATGTGCACAAGACAATTATATTTCTTTACACCAATAATAAACAAACAGAAACCCAAATAAAAAGCACAAAACTATTAACAATAACCACAAAAAAAAAAGAAATACCTTGGCATCTTCCTAATCAGAGACGTGAAAGACCTTTACAATGAAAACTGTAAAACTCTGCTCAAAGAAATCAAAGATGACACAAACAAGTGGAAAAATATCCCATGCTCATGGGTTGGAAGAATCAACATTGTGAAGATGTCCATATTACCTAAGGCAATCTACAGATTCAATGCAATACCCATCAAATTACCAGCAACATTCTTCTCAGACCTAGAAAAAAACCATACAGGAATTCATATGGAAACACAAACGACCAAGAATAGCCAGAACAATTCTCAGCAAAAAAAACAAAGCAGGTGGTATCACATTACCAGATTTCAAACTTTACTATAAAGCTACAGTCATCAAAACAGCTTGGTATTGGTATAGGAACAGGCATATAGATCCATGGAATAGAATTGAGATTCCAGAAGCAAAACCTCAGTTTCTCAATCAACTCATCTTCAACAAAGCCTCCACCACCTATCACTGGGGAGAGGAGAACCTATTCAGTAAATGGTGCTGTAAAACTGGCTGACCACATGCAAAGATTGAAACAAGACCCCTATCTATCCCCATACACAAAAATTAACTCCAAATGGATCAGAGACCTAAATGTAAAACCTCAAACCATAAGAACCTTAGAAAATGAAGGACATACCCTCATGGAAATTGGAACTGGCATCCAGTTCCTGAACAAAACCCGAAAACCACAGGCCATAAAAGATAAGATAGACAAGTGAGACTTCATTAAACTAACAAGCTTCTGCAAAGCCAAAGACACCATCTAGAAAGAAGGGAGACAGCCCACAGACTGGGAAAAAGTATTTGCCAACTCCAGGTCTGACAAAGGCTTAACATCTTGGATCTACAAGGAACTCAAATGTGCTGAAAGAAAAAAACAACAATCCCATTATAAAATGGGCAAAAGATATGAACAGACACTTCACAAAGGAAGACATCCGAGTAGCCAATAGACACATGAAGAAATGTTCAACCTCACTAATCATCAGGGAGATGTAAATCAAAACCACAGTGAGATACCATCTAACTACAGTCAGAATGGCAATTATCAACAACTCAAAAAATAACAGTTGCTGGAGAGGGTGTGGCCAAAAGGGAACACTTCTACACTGTTGATGGGAGTGCAACTGGTGCAACCTCTGTGGAAAGCAGTGTGGCGATTCCTAAAAGCTCTAAATATCAACCTTCCATATGGCCCTGCAATCCCCCTACTGGGAATATAACCTGAAGAACTCAAATCACTCTATCAAAAAGATACCTGCACACAAATTTTTATCATAGCGTTGTTCACAATAGCAAGAACCTGGAACCAACCATGCTGTCCACCACAAGAGGACTGCATTAAAAAATGTGATACATATACATGATGAAATACTATGCAGCCATAAAAAATAACAAAATCATGAATTTTGCAGCAACCTCGATGGAACTAGAGTGTTTAATACTGAGTGACCTCTCACAGAAACAACAATCTGAGTATCACATGTTCTCACTCATA
Organism: Carlito syrichta; assembly: GCF_000164805.1. Lineage (NCBI taxonomy): Eukaryota > Metazoa > Chordata > Mammalia > Primates > Tarsiidae > Carlito > Carlito syrichta. The sequence goes on from NW_007246433.1 coordinate 300,061, forward strand.
TAGTGGACCTTGATCATCCAACGTAATACCATAAGAAAATGACTGACAGTGGTGGGAAACTATGGAGGGGGAGAAAAGAGATGGGATTAATGGTATTAAACATCTGTCAGGGGACAGGGAGACACCTCTTATCAACAAGGGTGCCTGAACAAAGCATATTTGTATACCTAACTCTTAACTGTACCCCATAATATGTAATAAAAAATATTGATCATTTAAAATAATAATAATAATAAAAAATTATTTTGAAGCCCTCCCCATATGTTGAAAACACAAATTTAAATATCAAGGAATAGTTTAAAAAACACACGTATTATTTTTTTCACTTAAGTACAATTTTATCCTCATGGAATGTTGGGTGAACAAGAAAACTACACTCAGGTGAACGAAGCTACATAGCAATATACAAAATAGATAGACATACATATGTGTCAGACTTCTATCAACTACTTTGGTTCAGTGCACATGTGTTGTGAGTCACGTTTATCTACAACTAGTATTTCAAGTTTCTGTTTGATTCACATAACTCTTTTTTCATCACTTTGCGATAGCAGCTGCAAACCTCATAGTCACTCCCACAAGCAAATATCAAGCTTTTATCAAGGTAATTTGCTATATTTATTTACTATGTATGCATGTATGTATTTGTCAATTATTTAACATGTGTTAACTATGCTTTCATGTATTAGATTCCTGTTTCTATGTGTCACTGACAATATTTTTGGGTGTTGTATCCCTAACTCCATGTTTCCCATAGGACTTGCAGTTTACATTGCAAGATGTTACAAAGCTTGGTAATTTTTTAGCCCTGAATATGTTAGATAAAACCAGAACTAATTGTATGTATGCGTATACACACACACACACACACACACACACACACACACACTTTATTATGTGTGATCTGAAATATATATATTTGAAATAAATAATGTAATTATACTTCCTATAATGCTGAGAGGTAATATCTGTTTTAGTTATCCATTGCGACAAAACAAACAATACTGGAATTTAGTAATTTAATTTTTTAAAAAATAGCATTTTAGTGTCTTACACGATTCTGTGACTTGGCTGACCCAACTGGACAGTTCTTTTGATGGTCTCACTTGAGATCTCAAAGTGTTGTAGTCAGATGGCAGCTGAGACTGAAAATTCTGAGGTAGACTAGCAGCCTATGACTATAGTACTTCTCTCTCTTTCTAAGCAACTCCAGGACCAGTTCTCTCCACCTGCTGTCACCTTGTGCTATCCCTGACAGTGTAGTCAGATTTCTTACATAGAAAGGCGGGCTTTCCAAGAAACATGAAAGTGGAAACTGCCGGGCATCCTTAAGCCTAAGGCCTGGAACTAGCCCAGCAACCCTTTCCACATCTCCAAGAGACCAAGCAGTTATAGGGCTGTCTCTGATTTTAGGAGAGGGGAAATCAACTCTCCCTCTTCATGGGAAATAGCAAAGAATCTGTGGTTCTCTTTAATCTGTCTCCTCAATGTTCCTCACTCATAATTTTATAGGTGAATATCATAAAATTTTAGAGCCAGAAGGTTCTTAGCAATTATTTTATCTGATATCATCAATTTACACTAAAGTATGCTAGAGCTAAATATCACTATAAAAAACAATGCTATGACCCTTTCTTGTTTGTTAATGTCTTATAGTCCTTGGCATACTGTCTGGGATATAGGGGGTAGTAGATAAATCTTTGTTGGCATAGGACTTAAAAACAAAAACGATTTATTTCTCTTTTTTAATTATAAAGATGTGAGTACAATTCAGGGTTAGGTATACAAATGTTGATTATGTAGATACCCTTGTTGATGAGGTGTGCCCCTCCCTCTTCTAGTAGTTTCCCTCAACTGCCAATCCCATCCCCACTCCCCCAACAGTTTCCCACTACTGCTTATTCCTTTCTTATAGTGTTATAATTGTTCAAGGTTCACTTTTGAGTGAAAACATATGATACTCTGTTCTTTGTTTCTATGATAGATCACTGAATATGAGAGACTCTAGATCCATCTAAGTTGCCGTGAAGTCCATATACTTGAACTTTATGGCTGCATAATATTCCATTGTGTATATGTATCACATTGTTTTTATCCAGTCCAGCTTCAATGGGCAACATGGCTGGTTCCATGTTTTTGCTAATGTGAATAGAGCTGCAACAAACATACATGTGCAGGTATCTTTTTTGTAGAATGCTTTGAATTCCTCCGGATATATTCCCAATAGGGGAATTGCTGGGTCATATGGAAGGTCAATTTCTAGTTCTTTCAGAAATCACCACACTGTCTTCCAGTGAGATTGCACTAGTTTGTATTTTCCCACCAGTAGTGTAGAAGCATGGCATAGGACTTTATTAATAAATAAAATCTAATATTTGAATAATATTTCACTTTAAAAAACACCCAAGATGCCAATTTGTTAGAAACCTGCCTGAATTTTGCAAAAGGCATTAAGATTTGAAAAAATTACAAAAGATAGCAGAACAAGATATTGTAAAAAATTGTAAGTACTTTCACACAATTATTGTGTTTTCTTTAAGGAGAGAGAGAGAGAGAAAATGAATAATACAAGACAGTGAATCTAAGCTAAATTTTTTATTCCTGAGAAATATATATCACTCTCATGGTCTAGCACCAAGTTTACTTTGCCTAGGAAATGTTTAACTCCCCACAACCATCTTTCCCTCAAAAATGTCCTTATTTCAGTGAAAGCAAATAGCAAATATGCACATTTAAAACAGCAAAGCAATAAATTAGGATGGGAAACCTTACTTGTATTACAAAGGCTACCATTCTAATAAAAACAACAGTGATGAAATTGTTTAGTGCCTGCATTTTAAAAAATTTCAACAAAATTCACTGCATATACAACATGAAAGAAAAGAAAGTTCTGTTGGTTTAAATGAGGCACATGATGAAGTGTTCTCAAATTTTATTGAGCTTGCAGTATGTCCATGGGCCTCAGCTTGGCTTCCCCCACTTTTGTTTTCTGAGTATTTTCATTTAATAATCTCTATTATTTCAGTTTAAAGAAAGCAGTGAATTCTGCTTCTTCTCTATTTTTTCTCCTTAGCTCACTTCTTTGACTCCTATGTGCTGGAATTCTGACAGTAATTTTCTTTCCTCTCTGTAGACTCTTCTTTTTTGTTTTATAAATTTGGTTGCCTCTGTTCTACTTTTTTTTATCTAAACAATATGTTTCTTGTATTTTTATTTTTTTAATCGAAAATTATCTGTTCTCCTGTTGGAGTTGTTTGTGTTAATTTGGTATATATTAATTATTCACAAAGAAATACATTTATATCAGTTGTAAATAATAGTATTTGCTTGCTTTTTTCTTTATTTTTAAAGAAAAAAAGACATTTATAATCTTATAAATTCAGATTACTGTTTTAAATACTAATTTTTTAAATATGTATAACTCAATAGAATTGCATATTTTCTAGTTAATAAATGGTGCTCTAGTTTTTATGCCTCCAGAGAACTAAATACAATTTTTTATAAACCAGATGTAAGGAAATCTCACTGATATTATAGGGGGAAAAAGATATATACAACGTATTTTGGATAATACTAAGTCTCAAAATCTTATGTTTCTTTTCTGTTTTTTGTTTCTGTGTTGCAGGAGCCTTGCTGATGGCAGCTTACTGGTCATGTGACTTTTCACTATCCAGGTACGACTCTGAGTCTGAGTCCTCTGTAAAAATGGTGGAAAAACAAACAAATGATCTTCTTTTCTTTTCTTTTTTTGAGTTGGAGTCTCACTTGGTCACCCAGACTGGAGTGCAGTGGCCGCTCCCGGTCACCGCAGCCTCGCCTGCTGGGCTCCGGCGATCCTTCTGCCTCAGCCTTCCAAGTAGCCGGAATTACAGGCATGCACTACCATGCCCGGCTGATTTTTTGATTTATTGTAGAGATGAGGTGTCGCTGCCCAGGCGGGTCTCGAACCCGCGGGCTCAGGCAATCCACTCACCTCAGCCTCCCAAAGGTGCGGGATTACAGGCTGAGCCACCGAGCCTGGCTACAAATGACCTTCTTATTTCACATGGTTATTATAAGAATAGAATTAACCAAAAGATGTGAAAACTATTTCCAAATTCTTTATTGCTATTTATTTCAGTTTTAATTTACTTGTTTTTAAAAAATGAAAATTAGATTTATTCCTTTGTAACAGCTTTACCAGTTCTAACTATGTGAAATTCTCTAAAACATTATTAAGAGAGATCTGGCACTCATTTATTTGATCATAATAAAATTAAGTAAGTAGCACCCTCTTCCTAGAATTAGAATTCCAGTCAGTCATCTACATGGTGGGTTTGTCTGACAGCTCTAAAGAAGTGCACATTATTAGAAGGAGTGGTTGGACTCAAACTTTAGCCTTTTCAGAAAAGGCATATAATTTCAAGATCCTCTGGTTTTCTTGAATAATTTATCCATGTACAATATAACTTATTTAAATATTTATATAGTTATTCGTTATCATCTGCTATTGTAAGAAATTTCAAAACCTACTTCTTTAATGAAATAAATGTACCTGTTTTTCTCCTTTAACTAAGTACGTAAGTACTTTGCTTGCATCCTGTAGAACACAACTATTTTCCTCTTTGCTTTCATATTTGCAGCCTAAGAAGGTTTTTGTTTGTTTGCTTTGTCTTTCCTCTTTTTGAAAATTTTTTTATTTACCCTCATCAGATACATAACTGGATAAATTAGAAACAGTTTGAGATTTAAAGTGAGATAAATCTTTATCTAAATCCTAAACTTTGTAATTTCTATCTTTGTCTCTAAGCAAGTTATTTACATTTTCTTAGCATCAATTTCCTTTCTGTATAATGAAAACATGGACCTCATAAGTTATATACATTATCTGTGAGCTAAAGGCATATACTATGCCTGGTACAATAAGACCTCAATAAATGCATGCTACTTATGATAATTAAATGATAAATAAAAACATATGTAATTAGAAAATACTTGATGGAATACTAAAATTAGTTTCCTCAGAATTTCTAGAGAAGTAAACACTAAAAGTGGGGTCATTTTGTCATGCATTTATTCAAAAATATTTAAAAGCAGTGTGTGTGCCAACCACACTTTTAGTAGCCGACTACTGTGCAATGGACAACACAGACAAGGTCCTTGTCCTCATCCTGCCTTCTTCCAATGAAGGATGCAGAAAAACAACACACAGATAAAACAGTATGATGATTTGAAATGTGAACTAAAGAGTAGCAGAGTGCATGTGAGGAAGTTGCTGCTTTGGTGAATGGAACGAAAGAAAGACTCTCTGTTGTAACATTGGGGCTGAGACCTATAACATGAAAAAATCCTGCAAGGCAAATATCCAGGCTAAGAAACTCAAGGTAGAACAAGCTTGATGTGGTCCAGGGACAGAAGGAAGGCCAATGCGACTGGAACACAGTGGATGTGAGTGAGCCTAGGGCGCAATTAGTTCTGAAACACAGGCAGGATTCTTCAGGGTCTAATAGACCATAGAAGAAAGACTGATTTTTTTATTCTAATTTCAGCAGGCAGAATTCTTTTAAATAAAGTAATATGACTTTGAAATTGTCACATTGGCTGCTACAGGGAGAATGAGCTTTAAGATCTGTGGAAGATAAGAAACCAGCTACTCGTCTAGTGAAATAGATCAGGAGCTTAAGAATGGTGGAATGACAGCCAGTGGAAATGATGAGTAGTACTCAGGTTGAGATATCTGGTGGAGGTAGTGCTGAGGGGATATGTTTAATAATTGTATGCTGGGGAGAACTGAGAAAGCAACAGGGAGAAAATCAAAGCTAAGTCCCAGGCATTTGACCTGACTGACAGGTGGATGAAAATGCATTCCTGTGGCAGAGACGGTTATGAAGAAGGGGCATATACAGCAGTGCTTTTCAAAGCATGGATGCTGGAATCAGGCAGGGTTTGCTTTCGACTTCATCATTTACTGGCCAGGGGCAAGTTTCTTGGATTCTCTTTACTTTAGTTTCTTCATGTGTGAATTGAGAATCAAAACATCTATCTCATTACTTGCTCTAGGAATTAAAGAAGTTAATGTATTAAAACTGTTTAAAGCAGTGCTTGATATATGGTAAGTTTTGATACTCAGAGCAGAACATAAAAAGTTGTTTTGACATATATAGTCTGTGATACCTTTTGGATACCATGTAGAAAAGTATGTGCATATCAAAGGGTAGTAGCAGAGAAGATACAGAAACATGATCCAGTTTCAGATGCACATTGGAGGAAGAGATGTGGCAATAGAGTGTCATTATTGATTGAATGGACTCTGATGTCAGACTGGGTTTGCATATCATCTTCGCCACTTACTATCTGTGGGCATGTTTGTAACTTCCTAGTGCCTGTTTTCTTATGCTTGAATTGAGATATCTAATAGAAACCATCTCATAGTTTTGCTGTAAGGATTAAAAATCTAATATATGGTATGTGTCAGCAATTATTAAGAGAGACTCATAAAGATTCATGTTTGGACATGGTAAGTTTGAAATGAGTTTCAAACGTACAAGTGAAGATATGTTCAGTAAACAAATCTAGAGATTAGGAGAAATCAAATTCAAGTTATAAATTGAGCAGTCATTGGCATGTTGATAATATTTAAAGCACTATAAACTCTCATAGGTTAGATCTAATGAATAAAAAGCTAACATATGGTATGTACTAATTTTTACTGAGAGACTAATGACCAAAAGAAGTAAAAAAGAGGCCATGGTCAGAGGCACTTCTCAGTTAAAATCGCAGCTCAGATGTATGTACTAGATGACAGAATTAGCAGAGTCAGAAATAATTTTATACCTCACTAATTTTTAGAGAAGTTCGCATTCTTTATGAACAAGTTCCATTTGACATCCTGGATTAAATCTCGTTTAATATTTCACATGCATGTCTTAAAATTAGACTTTAGGCTTGTTGTGGATGTGTTTGTATTTCTTTGGGTCTGTCACTGCCCCTACGATGGGGGTACTGCAAATAGGAAGCACTCATTTTGGGGTCTTTTTTACATTTAGGATTTCACGTGATGACTAAAGTAATTTTTTTTCCGGTACCACGTGGTATGAGTGAATTTGTTCTAAGGAAGACATTTTGTGGAGAGCTCACTTCACTCTCCTCACTCCCCAGTAACTTGCTTTGGAAAATAGATCAATGCTCAAGATGCACCTTTATATACGTAAAGTCCCCAAATTTTTATTTTACTATAAAAGACTTAGCAAATTAATGCTGAACTTTTAGATACATACTACAATCAGTTAAGACCTTGGCCAGTTTCTTAGCCTTTTGAATCAATAGCTATTTCATATATAAAATGGAGATGATATTGCCACTCACAGTGTTTTGAGGGGGCTGAATGAGAGTGTGTTTTCAAACGAATGTTTTATTGTCTACTCTACCTAAGCAATATGCTTCGTCTCATAAAATGTTTTGGGTGTTAACAAATTCCTATTTTAACGTGTGTGCCAGCTACAAATAACACTCTTCATCAATTCACTGTACGCTTTAAAAATATTCAAGTTATTATCAAAAAATGTTTGCAGCACCATTAGTAAATGTGTGTGTATCTGTAGATATGAAATTACATAGTCATATAAATATATTATTTACTTTTATAGATGTAAATTACTTTTCTTATCATTGTTAAATAATTTTTCTTATGAAACAGAAAGGTTTTTTAAAAAATGTTTTTAGTTTAGTTTAATTGTTTTTTCTTTTAAACAGATATAGCAGTATTCACAGTCAAGGACCATCACAGACCGTCACAGTCTCATTGTTTCCTGGTCCTTAGAGGATGAGCTGCGCAAATTAAATACATTTAATAGGATAAAGTAATGCGTCTTTGCCTCTGTTCTCCTTAAGCTGTTTTTAAAAATTTTAGCTTACTAGTGTGTGTTACACTTTACTAACCAAGAATTATACATCCCAGTACATCTAACGTTCATTCTTCTCTGTTCCCTTTCCCTCACACCTAATTTGCCAGGTACAAACATTGCATAAAGTTACAAACAGTTGAATATCTTCTTGACAATAAAGTTATTGAACAGTTTCTTGTAGCGCTGGACCTCAGAACAGCTCACCAGCTTTTGCTAAAATCATTTCATTTTCAAGCTTGGAGCTAAACATATAAATCACATTCAACACAGTGTACCTGTCTTTAGAAAGCTGTTCACAGTCATGTATATTTATTTGCTTTACCAGGTTAAAACTTCATGTTTTCTTTGTCCTCCTTTTTTTGTATCAAGAAAATACCACACACACACACATACATACACAGACATACATACACAGACATACATACACACGCACACCCAATTCTCTGTTACAAAGGCACCCCGTATTATGACATTTTATGACATAATTTTCCCATTTACAACCACATGTCATGCTTCATTGATACTTTAAACTATTGTTTTTTTGTTTTTTGCTACATGGCTATTTACAAAGTGTCATTTTGCCACTGAAGTTTATCTTCTATGCAGGTTAATACTGCTATAAATGCATGTGTTTTTGAAATTTTAATTGACTTAAGTTATGTATGTGGAATCATCAAATCATATATGTTTTCTCTAAAGGGATACCTTCAAATTCTTTGTCTTTTTTTTTTTTTTTTACTTTTGCTTTTGTTTTTAACAAAGACAGTTTTTTGAGCCTTGCCCAATTTACTTAGTTTCTGTGTGCTTTGATTTTCTTATCTATGTAGTCGACTGTATGAGAAAACTGAATGAAAAAATCTGTATATAATACTTAGCAAAGAGTTTATCTTTCCTCTTGTAACTAATTGTGGCAATTACTTCATGGAGAGATGAGGTCATTACCAGATATCCCTGAATCTTTTCACTTTTTTATTTTTGAGTTGGAGTCTCACTCTTGTCACCCAGGCCGGAGTGCAGTGGCTGGCTCATGGCCTCTGCAGCCTCGAACTGCTGGGCTTAGGTAATCCTTCTGCCTCAGCCTTCCAAATAGCTGTAACTACAGGTGCCTGTCACCATGCCTGGCTAGTTTTTTTGTGTGTGATTTATTGTAGAGACGAGATCTCAACCAAGTTGCCCAGGCTAGTTTCGAACCCCTGGGCTCAGGCAATCCTCCTGCCTCGGCCTCCCAAAGGGCTGGGATTACAGGTTGAGCTACCAAACACGACCTATCCCTGAATCTTGATGTCTTTGCTAGTAGAAATTATTCTGTATCAATTTCCCAACCCAGTAATTTCCGCTTCTTATCCTTTGATATGCTATGTCTGGGAGTTCTGAGTTGGCATGTAAGTTTTCTAACTACCCTAGAGACCACCATGTAAAGGTCGTTTCTAGGCTGTCTAGTCCATAATCCCAGCTGAGCCAAGGATTCTAGGCATTTCCACCAAGACATCAGAAACGTGAGTCAAGTGGTCCTGAATGTTCTACATTAGACCATCTACCAGCAAAATGCCACGGAGACCTGTGGTAATGCCACACAGAACAGAAAAATTTGCTAACCAAGTACTTGTTGGAGACCGACTGCAAAGGTCTGCCTTCTAACATGGTCAAGGAGACTGATGACCCCGGACTGATGGCATGGCACGTCCGGGAAAGCGGCAGTTCAGCTTCTCCTGCTTTGCTTAGTCATGCTGCCAATGGAAATCCTAGGGGTTGAGAAACTACAACTTGCTAACCAACCACAGAAAATAGACTCCGGGGGATTGTGGGAAATTTTATCAATTCACCCTGCAGCTATAGCACAGAGAGAAAGTGACAAGGCCAGAAATTTTCATCAAATTACTAGATAAATTTTATACTCCCTTAAGGGGAACCTTCAACAATGGGCAAAAGATATGAACAGACACTTCTCAAAGACATTTGAGCAGCCAACAGACACATGAAGAAGTGTGCAACCTCACTAATCATCAGCGAGATGTAAATCAAAACCACACTGAGATACCACCTAACTCCAGTCAGAATGGCAATTATCAATAAAAAATAACTGTTGCTGGAGAGGGTGTGGCAAAAAGGGAACACTCCTACACTGTTGGTGGGAGTGCAAACTAGTGCAACCTCTGTGGAAAACAGTATGGTGATTCCCAAAAGCTCTAAATATTAACCTCCCATATGACACTGCAATCCCCCTACTGGGAATATACCCTGAAGAACTCAAATCACTCTATAGAAAAGATACCTGCACATGTATGTTTATCACAGCATTGCTCACAATAGCAAGAACCTGGAAGCAACCATGCTGTCCATCAAAAGAGGACTGGATTAAAAAAATGTGGTATAGCCGGGCTCAGTGGCTCAGTCTGTAATCCCACACCTTTGGGAGGCTGAGGTGAGTGGATTGCCTGAGCCCGCGGGTTCGAGACCCGCCTGGGCAGGGAGACCTCATCTCTACAATAAATCAAAAAATCAGCCAGGCGTGGTAGCGCAGGGCCTGTAATTCCAGCTACTCTTGGAAGGCTGAGGCGGAAGGATTGTGGGAGCCCAACAGGTCGAGGCTGCGGTGGCTGGGAGCGGCCACTGCACTCAAGTCTGGGTGACAGAGTGAGACTCCAACTAAAAAAAAAAAAAAATAGTAAAGTTATTGCAATCATAAACTAACTTTGCAAATATAAAATAATAAACTTAATTAACATTACTACAAATATAGTAGAAACAAAACAAGGTTTCTGAAAGCATAAAATCCTACAGAAGGATCCACTCGATTGCTTTCTCATCACTCTTTCAAATAATGTACTTACTTTCTTGTTCTTTTCCAGGTTCAGCAGAATATGGTAATATACACTAGCTGGGATGTCTGCTCTCAGTTTGCAATTTTTTTTAAAGATTTCTGAGCACATTTACTTTTCTAGTATAGAAAAAAGATTATAGCATCAAAATGCAATTTGAAACACATTGAAAGACTTGCTGACATAAGGAATGTGTAACATTTTAATTAGTTTGCTTGCCAGCTAGAGATTTTTAGGTAAATGAATTCTATCATTTTTAATTTAGTGAAGCACTTTTTATAAAGCCATGTTAGATTTACTTGAATTAAGTTACCAGGATTAAGGAAAATTCAGTGAAAATAGGGCACACTCTACCACAAATCATTTTTTCTTCATAGCTATAAGCTAAAATAAAGGTTAAAGAATAGTGGTATCTGAAAGGCCCTAGCATTTTGTCATTGTGCCATAATATTTTCTGAGAGCAGTTAGTAAATGAATGTTTCATGAAATATATGGCATTGGAGTCAAATGAATAAAAAAAATATGGTTAACCTAGTGACTTCCAATTTTTACAAAGAGCTTACAATTTTTTAAAAAAATGTTATAAATTAAATTTAATCACTTAAGAAAGGAAGAAAAAGAAAATATTTTTGCTTTCATATGACCAAGTTCTCCAGACACTCATTTCTTTCTATTTCACCCAGTCTTTTAGATCCTTCTGCTTGCATTAGGTTTCTTACCAAACCTGAGATGGGGCAGGGTCAAGTGACTTTATGGCTTAGACAAGTCCCTTAGAAAAAGACAAAACCTCTAGTTGCCTGTTAATTGTTATAGATGTCATCTTGGTACTAGTGCAGAGATAAGGATTGGCATATTCATATAGGGATATCTAAGCTGGTGAAAAACACAGCACTGAGTGGATGCCTATGGAATTCAGACTTGATATGGAATAGTTATTCAAAAATTATTCCTGGGTCCTTAGGCTGGTAGAAGGCATATTTATTTACCATTTGAAAAGATTTACATATATACCAAAGAAACAAACAGAAAAACTTACAATTACCAATTTTCTAAAGTAAATGCTTAAGAAAATGGGAATGGAAGAAGGCCTCTTCCCTTATTTTCTACAGAGAGAATTAAGCTTCTTGTTTGTCATTTATATTTAACCGTATATAATCTATATTGAGTGGGCATAAGATTTGGTTTCTTTGGAAAATTATACTTTAAAAGTTTATATAGAAGAAATATTACTATAATTGTTGAATATATCAGCATTTTCTGATCAAAACATACTATCATTAAGATAATAGTAAAACCATTAGAATTTATTATTTAAAATAGTAAAATATATTAATTATAGCAGTCATAGTTATATAACATGCATTTTGCTCAGAATCATTTATTAATATTATATTTTACATATAGATATATTGAAAACATATTTATATAAAACAAAATGTTCAAGGTTATGTTCACTTTTTCTGAAAGAACATCATCTATATTTCAAATTTACTTGGATATTTGCATGTACTTTTTAGTGTCCCTCAAGAATGAATAACTCAACTTTCAAATTCAAAATATTCGTTAGGACCAACATAGACATTTTACAATATCTATTTATTTTTACCCAGAAAACATTGCAAAGTTAAAGATGCATATTTGCTAGATAAGCACTAGTGTTTGCTTAAAACTTTAAACCTGGCTTTCTTTCTAACATACCACCAGTAACATACTGCTAACAATAGTGTTAGATTTTGATGTCTACAGATATATGGAAAACAGCAAATACTGTGAAACTTTTTTTTTTTATTTTGAGTTGGAGTCTCACTCTGTCGCCCAGACTGGAGTGCAGTGGCAGCTCCCGGCCACCGCAGCCTCAACCCTCTGGGCTCCAGCAATCCTTCTGCCTCAGCCTTCCAAGTAACTGGAACTACAGGCACATGCTACCACGCCTGGCTAATTTTTTGATTTGTTGTAGAGACGAGGTCTCGCCAAGTTGCCCAGGAGGGTCTCGAACCCGCGGGCTCAGGCAATCCACTCACCTCAGCCTCCCAAAGCGCGGGATTACAGACTGAGCCACCGAGCCCAGCTAACATTTTATATTGTTGATTTAAATTAATGGAGATAGGAAGTTATTGCCTATCATGACTGAATTAGATGTAATTCTTTTTTTACGTTATAAAATTGGAAATGTTCTGAACTTTCATTAAAACTATTGTGAAAATGACTATTTCTCTGAGATCATAAATAACAATGTCCCAAATTATGACTGAGACATTGAAATATTTTTTGTTTCTAAATAATCAAAAACATTTTATTAAGATGTTATGTACATACTATAAAATTAACTCAGGAGAATTTAGTTTAATGAATTTGCACACTGTCTATAAACTTGGAGCCACCAACAGCCCAATTCAAATAAAGATAAATTTCCTCACACTAAAAAGTTTTCTCCTGCTCCTTTGCAGTGGACACTGAACAACACACACACACACACACTCTTGGTGTCAGACTGATTTGCTTGCCCTTTCATAGAATTTCATATAAATAAATATGTTCTTTGGCAATTTACTATTTCCAATTAGCATAATATCACCAAGATCAATGTAGATTGTTTTATGTATGAGTTTCTTTCTTTGCTTTTTATCACCATGCAGTATCCTACAGTAGTTTAAGCCACACTTCGTTTTCCCATTCACTGGTAGATACACATATGAGTTGCTTGCAATTTTGGATTATTATGAATAAAGTTGCTCTGTAAATTCAAATATACATGTGTGTAAAATATATTTTCACTTTTTTTGGAACATATATAAATGGGATTGTGGCTTGTATGGTAAGTGTATGCTTTACTTTATAAACAGATCTATATTGTTTTCAAAAGTGTCTAACATTTTGGACACCCACTAACAATGTAGGAGAGGTTGATATACTCTCCACACTTGTCAGTGTCAAGTATTGTAACTTCAGCTATTATAGTTTATACATGTGTAGTTATATCTCATCATTATAATTTGTATTTTCCTGAAGGCTACTGAAGGCATCTTATCATATAATAATTTGCCATTGTATATCTTCTTTTTAATAATGTCTATTGATATACTTCGCTGATTTTTAATTGACTGTCCTAGCATTATTTTTGACTTGTAAGATTTATTTTCATACCCTAAATAAGACTCTCTGGTTTAATAACCACTGTCTATAGAATATCTATTCTTAGCTCTTTTTTAGCAATTTTCTGTAGTGCTAGTACATTGACTGAAAAGTGTCCTTATAAATAAACTATAATGTAAAGAAAATATCTATATCACTTTATCACAACAATTATGTAATATAAGGCAGTTGTCGCTGGAAATTTATTTGGTGGAGTTTTTACTTACATTTATTGCTATTTAGATATTTTAAGAAATGTTATCTTCATTTTCTTACAAATGAATTTATGACTCACAAATAGATATGACTGTCCCTCTCACAAGATAGCTTACAGTTTTATTATATCATTATTTCCACATAAAAACAAACTGAAACTAGTATTCATTTTGAAAAGAGAGATAATTCATCACTATCAAAATTTAGACCACCTATATATCCCTTGTAATTATAGAAGTATTTTGGTATATAGGAAATTTCTTATTTGTTTGTGAACATCTAACAATAAATGATGAATGTAAGTACAAGTTCTATAAGAATTTTTTCTAATAAATGGCAAATTCATGTAAATATTTGTAGCATATTTTATTTTCCAGGAATGGTCACATATCTCTTCTCACATGGTATTCTCAAATGTGACTTATATTCCATCACTCAGATGAATCTATGTTGAATCTAGGTTGATAAGGTTGATAATGAATCTATGTTGAATCTAGGTTGATAATGTTCCTCTCCATAGAGAAATGAAATGTGAATTCTATGTGGCTTCAATGATAGGCCTTAAAAATGTCACTATTTCTACTGAACTTTTTCTCCTGCAGTACACATAGTCATGGAATTCACTCACCATATTGTGCCCAGCCTGAACCAGATCCTCTGAAAAGATGGATAGGATAGGAACTGGGATGTTTATATGACAACTAATATCAACCACCAAAAGATATGTGAGCAAATGATCCTTCAAAAGATTTTTGTTTCCCACTTTTGAGGCTGTAGACATCATGGGGCAGAGACAAATTATCCCTGTTGTATCCCATCTGAAATCCTGATCACAGAAATCATGAACATTCTAGATGGTTGTTTTATTACGGTACAGTAGGTTTTATGGTAATTTGTTACATAGCATTAGACTGCTAGGACAAATATTTCATATTTTTAAAGAAGTGAGGACATTTTGGAATAATAGACATAGATCAAAGATGGTTTTTCACTATTCATGACACAATTATAAAATTAATTTATTTCTATTTAAGTAAGCTTTGTCTCGCGAAGTAGAATAAACCATTTAAGTCAATTTTATTAAGCTAATTATTCTACATTTGTCTTAGTAGTTGAGTACTAATAAGAAATAAGCTCCTTCTCCTTACATAAAATAATTTAGGGATTAGAACCACGAAGAATTTGCTCAACTCTGAATCACATAAGCTGACAAGTGGGACAGCTATAAAAGTCTTAATTATTCCCGTAGGCTGTGATTATTCTGGTTGACAGACACATGCTTTCTATTTCAGTTTTCCTGACATCACCACTCGCCTTCTGATTTTGATTAGCAGACATCAAGTGCAGTATAGTCTTAGTCGTGGACCCTGAAATCATGCTTTTCCTGGGAGAGAATGTCCAGTTTCGTAGTTTTGAAAAGTAAATGTCTCATAACCAGAAAGGAAGAAGAAGGGAATGATAGTTAATACTGCTTCCTTTTCTCCATTATCTCTTATTTTTCTTAATGTACTTTGGGTAGGAAAGTAAATACATACATAGACCACAATCTATCTTGTACAAACGACACGGTGAAAATAAACCGAATTTTTGACGCTAGAGATAAACAATCATTTTCTCTTATAACTATGTGACTTATGACAACTTATTTAACACTTCAAAAAGTTGCTTTGCATATTTGTTCAGAGAGATTAGTGTTGAGTAATAAATGAGTTTGTCAATGAAAAATGTGTAGTACAATGGAAAACTAAACTCAATATAAAATAGATTGAATGAAATATCTGCAAATGGTAATCCAAGATGCACTCACTCTTTTCTTTGTACTTTTCTCTTTCCCTAGTAGATTTCATCTGTCAAATGTCTTCAAAAAATCATCTATATGCTAAATTTTCACCTGGGGCTCAGAATTACCAAGCAAAAATAAAAAAGTGTACTGGAAACAAATATGATATAGTCTTAGTTGAATAGAGAAAGGAGTGAAGAGGAAAAAACACATGGACAAAATAATGGTAGGGTACTCTTGTCTTGAGAATGAGGCGTTGGAAAGACAAGACTCTAGACATAAACAATAATGCATTTTAGATGAGTAGGAATTTCAAAGGGCAAAATCAATTTGCTTGGAAAAGAGAAATGTGATGTTAGGATGGAAGAGACAACGTAGTACGGCAAGTATAAAGATGCAAATGGGGATAGTCTTTGGTAAGGGAAAATTGTGCTGAAGTAAAACAGGGATGTGATGCCTGGTAAATTTAGGATTGATAATCTCCTGGAAACTGATTAACAAACATGTAAAAGTCTCAGTGTTCAGCTAAGGCCTGAAGTAGTGGATGATTCTCTAGTGTGGAGTAAATGTATTTTTTTTTTCCACTTGGTTTACAGTGGTGGGTAATAATGCCAGTAGGCAGAAGCCAGGATCTGGCCATAATAACTTAGTGGATTGGCACATTGCATTTATGTGAAAGCATACAGAAGTGATGTGGTTTGCCTTGTGCAGATGACTGGCAAAATAGGTTGGTCTTACTTGAGGAGAGTCTGTAAGTGACAACAATTTAGTGTAGTGGTTTAACTTGAAGATATTGTTGGTTTCTCTGAAAAAAAAAAGTCAGCACAGTTGTTTTTTATGCCTTGATTTCTAGGTAGAACAGGTGTGATTTCTGAAGCACAGCAGACAAATTTGGCAGATTGTCACTCTCTTCTTTTTTTCTTTTTATCTTAGGGCTGTGTGAAGTCAGCAATGTGAATAACATCAAAACAGAACTTGAGTTTTCAATTTTTTAAACAAGATTTATAACACATCTTATAGTTTCTGTTGAAGTATATACTTCATTTTCTATCTCTATAATCTTTCTGACATCCTTCCTTCTGTTAATCTTTGTGTTCAATATAAAATAAAACATTTTCCTTTTGCAATGATTGTTAAAAGTTTTTTTATTAACATCTCAAAATTTTTGTGTTCTAATTATATACACATGTTGCATTTTATTTTATTTCCTTTTAGTTTTTTATAGTTAATATTTTGTATAGTTTTTCATTCTTCTCAGAATAACGTCTACTTTTTTATTTGATTTTTTTGTAGAGCAATAATTTCTCAATTCGTGCTATAAATGGGAATTCCTGGGGTACTTAAACTCTACCCACAAATATTCCAATTTGTTTAGAAGACCTCATTTCTGGGAGTTTTAAAGCCCCATTAAGTGATTTTAATGCAGTTTTAATGTTCATAGAGAAGTGAGAATAATTCAATAAGACTATTTTCATATCTGAGAAATTTTATGGGCCCCTAAGTGGTTTTAATACGGCTGTAATGTCCAGATAGAGACAGGAATCATGAAATTAGAAATATTAAATTAGAATACTCAATTAGAGATTAAATATTATCATGATTCACTATTTCTTATTTCACTACACTTTTCATAGAATGAAAAATTCTACACCGGAATTTGGTCAGCACTTTTCTGAAGTTTCACTGAATAAGATGTCATGAGGGTGTCAGCATCTGGGAATGCTTGTCTATGACACAGCATTTTCTTCATCACTCATTTAGCAACAGCACATCAGAACTTTATATAGTCTCCAACATTTTGGAAATTATTTTCTGCACTAGTCAGTTCATCCATATATTTTGAGTGATGAATCACAGGCAGCTTTTTTATCTCTTTCATCATTAAATACAGGTTCTTTTCTCAATAAAAAAGTGTTGGAAATCAGGGGAATCTCATATGCTTGTGCACCTGGTAGGAGTCTGCTGAAAATCTTCTGTTTTTGTTTGTGTGGGATTATTAAAATGGTCTTTGTGTATAAATAGTCACAGATGGTCACATTCATTCAGTTTTCAACACCTGCAGAGGTTGCCAGAAAAAATTCAGGTACAACTTGATTTATGTGTGGGTTGCTTTTATACCACCTGTGGAGTGCTAACCGTAATAGTGTTTTTCCTTATAATATTGTGTTTCAGAATAGTTAAATCTGTTTATTCTCCCTAGCAAAGCCAATCCTGAATTCTCTTGCTTCTGATTTTTTGGGTACAAACGTTAAAATACCTGTTATTTAATTCAAGGTTGTAATTTGTTTATTCAATTATCACTTCATTTCTGCCTTTAATTATTTCTTGTTTAAGTTACTTATTCATTCAATACTCACCATACAGACAGTCACGCAAGGTACTATGAAACAATCCTTTGACAGCTCACAGACATCAAATCTATATTGCCAGTACAATGATTGCAGATTCCACTCCTACTCTCCCAGACTGGCAAGCTGCCAGTTATAGGGACATTTATTAGAAAGGGTGGCTGTCGTGTTCATGATAGCCTAGTATGCATTGAGTTGATGTCACTATACTAATTTCTTGGTTAGTTACTGCAATATATAGCTTATACCCCCAAAAAGTTATGTGAATGAAAGAGCAAAAAGTTTCAGTCAGATGAATCTTAACTAGAATTTTGTCACTAGCTTTAAAATGCTGAATGGCAGTTAGTAAGAAATTAATTTTTCCTAAATCTAAGTGGTAGAGTTGTCTTAAGGATTTGATCAAAGAGATTATTAAAATTTTCCAGTAGAGGGCTCAAAAATACCTGATGATGGTAGTACTATTAGTTGCTGTTATTGGTGTTAATTGTTAGAGAATAATCTAGGTACTTAAAAAAAGTTTCTTCCCCAAATGCAATCTTGTCCTCTATTGTGGTAAACTGCACTGAATACGTATTTTGTTTCCTCTCTCCATGTAGCTTAGTGTAGTACGACATTGCACCTGATTGATTTTCAGATTTTGACTCTAGATTTGGGAGAGATAAAACAAGGGTTACTTCATCTATTACTATTCAGCATTTTAATTATGTTTAGGCCATTGATTTAAATATTATCTCTCTCTGGTCCCAAAATCTATCCTTAAATTTGTTCTTAACTTACATACGATATACAAAGGTTGCTTATGTCTCTACTTTCCCTTTCTAGGAAGTGCCAAGAAATACTTAACTTGCTAGGGCTTCTGCAAACCACAAAAACTGAAAAATAAAACAAAACAAAAAACTGGCATCACACAAACAGATTGGCCCTGAAAGAAATCCATAAGTAGGAGAATTTTATCTTGAGAACAGATACTGTGAATTTTTATCTTTGACATAAGAGACTGATTTAATTCATTTTGAGAAAATGTTTGTCAAATATCCAAATATATTTAACCATAGTTCACATGCCAGTTGTACTTTGAATTTAAAAAAATAGGTATTTCATAAAAATGTGACTAATTTACTTACAGCTCAAATAATGACACAAGGGCTTTTCCTTGAGATAGTGATATAGTTTATTATACATATGATGCTGTTTCAAATAGGAACTGTCAATAACTGTATATAGGTTAAGATTTTATTCACTTTTCAAACTAAAATGTTACATTACTACAGTTTCAATAATGGTAGAATATTCATGACTCATGGGTCAAAAAAAGAGAATACATTTATTCTGATAGTAAAATGAGTTTCCACATATGTGTCAGTTCTCCAGTCTCCAATTCCCACAAAGTGACAAGTTACAAATGATACCAGCATATACAGTGGGGTCCGTTACAGACACAGAACCTTGAGAATGGGAAACCAGAATCTTTTAAAATGAGAACTAAGTTTCCCTGATCTTTGCTTCAGTGAAGGACATTATCTTTATTAAACTGGAAAGCACAAAAAAAAAACCTTCTCTTTGATTCAGAGGAAGTCAAAATCGCTATCTTCCAAGGCTATTGGTAAGAAAAGGACAATTTGTGCCTCTTGTGATAATATATCTAGAAATGTAAGAGATGTTTGGAGAATTGTCGCTGCCTACTGCTATTTTCGACACCCTTCTTGGCACTTGATTAATTTGTCCATGATTATATGACTTGGTTATCCTTTTTGATGAAGCTGATAAACATAGGTTGAACCAAAGCTATTTAGTTAGTTTCCCATAATATTTAATTAATAATTACTATTAAGAAATCTCCAACAAGCGGAATAAGACCAGTGCGAATTATTGACCTAAATCAAATAGGTAGGGCCCCAGACCTAACCAGTTTAACAATCTCATAAACCATCAGGGTGTACCTTAGAAATCCAGCTCTCTCCTTAAATCTGAAATGGCGTTTTCACCTGGAGTGAGGCATTAATGCAGATAAAGCAAGGTGAAGTCCACATTGTAGTGATTCTATCTTAGCTTTCAAGGAGGACATTTAAGGCAATTCTATTGTTTTAACAATACCTGCTGATGATTTAAGGCTTGCCTGAGTGTTTTCAAGACAAATTGATGCCACAAATCACTGCAACTAATGTCAGTGAAAAGTTTCACAACAGCTTTTCTTTTTTTATTTTTATTTATTTTTATTTAATTTTTATTTTTTTCATAATCAATATTTTTTACTATGGTTTTGTGGGATACAGTTAAGGTTTAGGTGTACAATTACGTTTAATTCAGGTACCATGTTGATAAGCACAACAGTTTTTCTAAATTTCACATCTCCACATAAGAATTACTCTTGACATAATGTACATAGTTGCCTAAACTTCCAGAAAACTCTTCAATTAGCTAAGGCTAGCCTCAATTTGGAGACATCTCTGAAGTCATTGGGGTGCTATACTTAGTACCCTAAACATTTTGGGAGGCCGACGCAAGTGGATTGCCTGAGCCCGCGAGTTCGAGACCCACCCAGGCAACTTGGCGAGACCGCCTCTCTACAATTAATCAAAAATAATGAGGCAGACATGGTAGCGCGCGCCTGCAGTTCCAGCTACTTGAAAGGTTGAGGCTGAAGGATTGCCTGAGCCCAGCAGGTTGAGGCTGCGGTGGCCAGGAGCGTGCCACTGCACTCCAGTCTGGAGACGGAATGAAACTCCAACTCAAAAAAACAAACAAACGAAAAACACCTACTGGTAATATTTTATTAAATACTTCAATTCATAAAATACAAGTCATAATGTTTCCATGAAAGAAGTCCGCTAAGACTTTGCTTCCACACAAAAAATTAATTACTCTGGGAAAAAATAGTGTTCCTAAATACAAAGTGCAATTTACAGTTATTGGGAAATCCTCTCCTATATAAGATCTACAATAGTTGAGGGCATGGGTTGGCAACATTTCTAACTTGCCTCCTCACTGATTGGTAGGTCTTAGGGTCACCAGATTGTTCAGGTAATTGAGCTCAATCCTTATTTTTAGAAAGAGTTGTTTAGGAAAGTGGTTATAGAAAACCATTTGCATTTACATTTAAATGTAATAAATGTAACTTAAATCAGTTACATTTAAGATTCTTGAAATAGTTTTAAGGAACTCACCAAGACTTTTTCCTTTTTGAAGAAGGTTCTGGGGGCTATTGTGAAAGACAGATCATTAATATTCATCCCTCCCTTTGTGACTTCTAGTGTTTAAGTTGTTCCTACCCAAGGTGCTGGGGTTTTCTCTCCCACTGCCGTAAATCAGTGTACCTCATTCCAATAACTACAACTTCACTGTTTCCTGCTCATCTCCTATTTGTACCCAAATTCTGTGGATAGAAAAGTCAGACACAAGAAGAACAAGAATATTGTTGTAAGACTTATATAGATTCATTATGTCTCCCAGGTAGGCCCACCTGAACCACTGAAGGCAGAAACATTAGCAATGTATGCAACTAAGTGCTCATTTTTATTATTCTCTGAAAACATGTCAATCCAGCAAAATAATCTACTCAGCTAAATGAGAATTGTTTAAATTCCCTAGGGTACTTTTTGGAAAAGATTGCTACTGAGAAATTATGCCTGTCAGTCAGGTCTGTGTTGCCATTAAATACATTTTTTAAAAAGTTATGCCAAAGAATATTCAGGGAAGAATATGAAATTTTCAAAAGAGCATTATGAAATTCCATATTACTTGTGTTCTGGGTCCTGGTCATTACCCAGGAAGGGTATAAAGAGATAACTTTTTTTTTTTTTTTTTGCTGAGGACAAGTATAGTCAATGACTAATCTGCCTTCTAAGCAGTATGGAACAGGATGAGTTGAGGGTGATAACATCAGTAATGTTTTTTTTTTTCTTCTTTTTCTCTAGTTGTTGTTGTTGTTGTTTATTTTGACTCAGAGTCTCACTATGTTGCCCAGGCGGGAGTGCAGTGTGCAGTGGCATGCTCATGGCCACGGAGCCTCTATCTGCTGAACTCATGTGATCCTTCCAAGTAGCTGGAACCACAGGTGTGTGCCACTATGCTCAGTTAATTTTTTGATTTATTGTAGAGACGAGGTGTCTCAAATTGCCCTGGCTGGTCTTGAAACCCTGGACTCCAGCAATTCTCTCACCTCCACCTCCCAAATGCTGGGATTATAGGCGTGAGCCACCCTGCCCAGCTCAGTAATATTTTAAGTAAATTTTTGAGAAACTACTTGGTGCTCAACAATATTAGATGACTGTTGATGTTAGATAGCATAGACAATTAATGTATGTTGAATGCATTGGTTATCTGTCCATTTTGGAGTGACTTTTGCAATAAAAGGTGTTGTCCAACAACAAATGATCTGGAAAGTCAAACACATAAGACAAATTAGTGTTAAGGACCATAATAGTGAAGCCACCGTCAATCATTTATGCTAAGACAGAAAACCATAACCCCAAAAGTGTCAACAGTAGTGAGGCATCATCAATGAGTGTCAGAGATCTGACGTAGTCAAACTGTTAGGTGCAGTTTGAGTCATGAAAATAGCAGAAGGGATGGAAGAGACATGCCCATGCAATATGATCTTCCTCACCTAGTGAATAATGAGTTAAATTTCGACAGGAATAACAAGTCTGGCATGCAGTAGTGGACTCTGTATCAGAAACATTGTCTTCATACTTTGTGCCTAACTTTTTGATTACTGGATATGTTGTCATGCCTGATATGATTATGGACCTAGGAAGCAATAGTGGAAATTTAGTCTGATCATCAGAAAATTGTCCCCGTACTGGACATCTCTTTTCATGACCTAAGTTGTTTGATGAACAATCATGATTTGTTTCCATAGTTCACTGCCCTGGTTGGTATATCTTTAACCTGCTAATCTGTAGTTTCCAAGTAGCAGTTCAAATAGCTAGGTCATTGGCACATATACAAGACTCAATAAAAATACAACAAACAGCCGGGCTCGGTGGCTCAGCCTGTAATCCCGCCCCTTTGGGAGGCTGAGGTAAGTGGATTGCCTGAGCCCGCGGGTTCGAGACCCGCCTGGGCAGTGAGACTTCATCTCTACAATAAAGCAAAAATTCAACCGGGCGTGGTTGCGCATGCCTGTAATTCCGGCTACTCGGAAGGCTGAGGCGGAAGGATCGCCTGAGCCCAGCAGGTTGAGGCTGCGGTGGCCAGGAGCGGCCACGCACTCCAGTCTGGGTGACAGAGTGAGACTCCAACTCAAAAAAAAAACAAAACAAAAAAACAAAAAACAAACTTTACCTAGGAGAGTATTGGCCAAAGTTAATAGAACAAGTTTTGTTTCTGCGCAATTATTATAACAACCAGATCTACATTCAGTTTTACATTGCTGCCACTGAAACTGAATAGCCACAGGGACCCAGTGGATATCATAAGTTTCCAGTCTAGCTGAACTACTTAGGGAATTCTCTATGAGTCAGGGATCTCAATGAGCAAGCCATGTTGCTTTGGGCAGCAGAGTGGGAATAGCATTTATTTTGGAAAGATAAGTACCACTTTTTAATCTAAAGCCTAGGTAGTCTGGAGAATGTATCAGCTCTGTTCTTAAATAAGTTACTTCTTTTTGACAAATGAGGCTTTGTGCATTTCCAACCTTGTTAGTTGTTGGATTTGAGTTAATCCATCCCCTAATATGGTACATCAGGTGGGAGAATCACCTTGTCTTCCAGGGAGAGGCATTAAATTTTAGAGTCCGGTCGCAATCTGCTTTTCAGATGGGTTCCTTGGAAACTCTGTGAGAAAGATGATGAGTATAGCATCTTCAGGGAGCTCTCTTTTGGTAGAACTGTCTCCTTTTACCAGAGGCTTCAGACATTGAGCCATCAATAATAAAAACTTGCAGCTCAAAAGAACCACTAAAATTGTACCGATTTAAAGTATTAGCACTTCTGTACATGCAGTCTTCCAACCTGGAGATTTCCCTCTGTCACCTATAAGACAAAGATGTATAAGCATACAACAAATCTACTCTAACTTTACTATCAGGTGTGGAATCTACAACAGTGCATTGAATCAGTCCATTAAATTGGTCTGAATCATTATGTCATGTTTACATCCTTTTTCCAATGTGAAACTTCCTCAAATCCAGTCAGTTTATGGTCATTAGTCAAAGAAAAACTTTTCAGGTGTTAATAATAATGGTATTTGAAATAATTTATATTTGCTTATACTTAGGATTATGGAATTATATTAGAAAATTACTTTAAAATACAAAGTAGTCACATTTTACATAAAATGTATGGGCAGGATAAACATAAGCAACCCTTAAGTATAGAAAGATTTCTAAGATAATTAGTGTCTTTCATGTTGCTATTTTTAAAAACAGTACATTTTCAACTGTAAGAGAACACTGAAATGTTAAAAATATCTGAATCCATGTTTTGCACTTTTAAAAAATGGACATATATTAAATCTCTAAATAGATCAGTAGAATTTTAGCTGTTACTTCCAGTCCCTATTTTGTCACCAAATTAGTTTTTTTCTTATCTCATGTGAAAAAATAGTGGCTAACACACTATAAGGCTAAAAGAGAGTTTTGACACTAACATTAAAATTGTCGGAGGAAATAGGGAAACAAGTAGAGATGATTCATTATTTTCCAGAATATGAGATAATAATTTTGTCATATCTTTTTTATTATTTGTATATTCATTTCAAATACCTTAAAAGACATTTTCATATGTTACTTGGTCATTTTTTCCCATTAATCCTTACCATTTTCTCCAACATGATTTGTAAAAGTAATCTTTAGGTTCTGATGTTTAATATTTGTGATTCTATGTTCATTCTATTTAATATTTATGATTTTTTGTAATTAAGATTGTAATCTAAAAATTAAATATTAATAATATATTTCAAAATGTGAACTTATTGAATATTGGTAATTTTTTGGCAAATATTAATTTAATATCTAAGATCTGACTTTACAATGTAATAAAATCGATATTTTTAAAATAAAAAATCTGTATAACTTCATCTATTGGTTTAGTTAAAACTATGATTTCTAAATGGTTTAAGATTAACCAGTACCACAATGCATAGATAAGCACAAAGAATCTACTTTAATACAAAAATTCTATTCAAAACAGGAGTCTCTTTCTGCTTATGTTATTCTTTGCCAAGAAAAATAAACACTCCAAACTTATGGCTTGAAACATTGTATTATTACCTTCATGATGCTGAAGATTAACAGTTTCAGCTAGAAATTATTGTCTCAAGTTTTTCACATGATTTTATCAGAAGGTGTTGAGTCTGCAGTCATTTAAAGATCCAGCCAGGCTAGATTTCTAAGTTATCTCACTCACACAGATATTACTGGTAATTGATGCTAAATATTAGTTAGAAATTCAAGAAAATTATCTGCATATGGCTTCTTCATGTAGCTTGCATTTCCATAACATGGCAGTTAGTTTTTGAGAGAAAACATCCCCAAAGAGGAAAATCCTGAGAGTCAGCATTCCAAGGTGCTTGGGTGGAAACTACAAAATTCCTCAGGACCTATTCTAAGATGTTCAAGAATGTCACTTTAGCCTGTTATGTAGGTCTAGAAAATCACTAAAGATAACCAATATTCAAGAGAAATTAATCTCCATATAATAAACAAATACAATTATTGAATTCTAAAATATGAATTTGATAATTTAAATGCCATAAATTAGGCCCATTAAAAAAAATCACAGCATATAAATTAATTTCTTGGGTAGATTTATTTTTACACCCTTTTAAGTTAATACTTAATTGAGAATAACAGACTTTTATCTAGGTATTTTTTAACAAACTTCAAAAATATCAGTCAAAAATGGCCCACAGAGATTATGTATGTGAGAGAGAACAGCAAAATAAGGGCTTTCAAATATCCCTTTCTCCAAAAAAAAGGTATGAGGACACTGTTCCAAAACAAAATAAAATAAAACTTTTTCAGAATTTTGGAAATTAAAGAAAGGCTTTAAACAATCTATTGAGCATTTTATTCAATGAAAATAATTTAATATTGATTTTTAAAAAGTGAATGTAGTGATATTTTAAACTGATTTCCACCCCCCCCCCCCCCCCCCCCC
>NW_007246433.1:326360-371210 GCF_000164805.1 Carlito syrichta
CCCCCCCCCGTATCTATGAGTTTGGCTTGAAAACCAACAGACCCTAAAAATCAATAGCCTAAAAACCATGGCAGCTAGCAGAATTAGGTTGGATGTCCTCTAAGTCCCTATTATCAAATAATTATGATTATTTTATTTTTGTGGCAACGCCCCCCATGAAACATCAATTATAAGCCTAGCTTTACTTCAACTGATTCATAGATTTTTAAGTAAGAACAATTTATTTCTCCTGGATAATTGCTGGTAGCAATCAGCAGCAATTTTTAACATCACAGTTGCCTGAGGCAGTGATAACAGTTAGAACAAACAAGCGAACAGCCGGAACAAAAACACAACAATCTGAAAAAATGAAGATACTGAAAAATGATTATAAGAGTCACTGAAAAGCTCAGGTATAATCCTGGGATTCTAGAAGTTCAAGTGCAATTGAAAGACTTTATGCTTGCTTACAATCATGTGAATGACCAAAAAACACAGAAACTTGTTACTCCTCAGCTCTGGTTGATCTTAAACTTCTGTGCAAGCAGGAAGTGTAGGTTAAGGCAGAGTTGCAAACTTTCTGCATAAGCATTGTTGATGCACTTCAACACACAGACAGAAATCGTAGGAAAAGACTGGGAGACGCACAGGCATACTTCAAAAATATTGAATGTTCTATCAGAGTTCACTGCAATAAAACAAATACAGCAATAAAGCGAGTCACACAAATTGTTTGGTTTCTTAGTGCATATAAAAGTTATGTTAATAGTCTATTAAGTGTGTAATAGCATTACATATAAAATGTATGCATACCTTATTTTTAAAGATTTTTTTGCTGAAAAATACTAATAATTATCTGAACCTTCAGCCAGTCATAATATTTTTCCTAGTGGAAAATCTTGCCTCGAAGTTGATGACTACTGACTAATCAGGGTGGTGGTTGCTAAAGATTGGGGTGTGTGTGGCAATTTCTTAAAATAAGACAATAATGAAATTTCTCACGGTAATTGACTTCTTTTACAAAAGCCTTCTCTGTAGCATGCAAGCAATGTTGTTTGGTAGCATTTTTCACAGAGTAGAACTTTTTTCAAAATTAGAATTAATCCTCACAAACTCTGCTACTACTGCTTTATCAATTAAGATTATAGAATATTCTAAATACTTTGTTGTAATTTTAATAATGTTTTCAGCATGTTTAAATTTCATCACAAGAAATTACTTCTTTTAGCTGGATGTGATGGCTCATACCTATACTCCCACCTACTTAGTAGCCTAAAGCAGAAGATTCACTTGAGCCCAGGATTCTGAGACTGCAGTAAGCTATGATCATGCACTCCAGCCAGGGTGACAGAGTAAGAACCTATCTCTAATTTAAAAACAAACAAACAAGCAAGCAAACAAAAACTTTATTTGCTCATCCATAAGAAGCAACTTCTCAGGCAACCCTCTTGAGAGGCCTCCCACTGTGGGAGATTTTCTGTCCTCTCAATAAATCCTGCTTTCTCATTAAAAAAAAAAAAAAAAATGTTGATTCTTCCAATCCATCAGCATGGAATATTTCTCCACTTGTTTGTGTCATCTTTGATTTCTTTGAACTGTGTTTTGTAGTTTTCATTTTTAAGGTCTTTCACGTCTCTGGTTAGGAAGATGCCAAGGTATTTGTTGTTGTTTTTTTTCTGACTATTGTGAATGGGACTGTGCTTTTTATTTGGGTTTCTGTTTGTTTGTTGTATAGAAATGAGACTATCTTTTGCACATTGATTTTATACCCTGAGACTTTGCAAAAGTCCTTTATCAGTGCAGGAGATTTTTGACAGATTCTCTTGGGTTTTTGAGGTATAGAATCTTGTCATCTACAGAGAGGGATAACTCGACTTCCTCTTTTCCTATTTGGATACTGCCAATCTTCTCTTGTCTGATTGCTCCAGCTAGGACTTCCAAAACTATGTTGAAAAGGAGGGGTGAGACTGAGCATCCTTGTCTTGTTCCAGTTTTCAGGGGAAATGCTTCCAATTTCTGTCTGTTGTGCAGTATGCTGGCAATGGATTTCTCATAGGTACCTCTTACATAGATGACATGTTCCATCTATGTCTAGATGTTCAAGGGTTTTTATCAAGAAGGGGTGCTGGATTTTGTCAAAACTTTTTTCTGTCTAATGATATAATCATGTGGTTTTTTTTTTTTTTACGTCTGTTGATGTATTTAATTACATTTATGGTCTTGTGAACGTTGTAGCAGCCCTGCATGTGGTCAGCCCGTTTTCCCTGCACCATTTGCTGAATAACTGCTCAAAGAAATCAAAGATGACAAGCAAAAAAAAAGAAAAAAATATTCCATGTTCATGGATTGGAAGAATTAACAGGCCCTAATAAGAGAATCAGTTTTTCCTTTGATGTTTTGAAGTCAGGCATTGTCTTTTCTAGCTATCCAAGTCCTAGATGGAATCTTCTTCCAATACAAGTCTATTTTATCTACATTGAAAATCTGTTGTTTAGTGTATCCACCTCCATCCATTATCTCAGCTAGATCTTCTGGATAGCTTGGCGCAGCTTCTATATTAGCACTTTCTGCTTCATCTCGTACTTTTATGTTATGGAAAAAGCTTTTTATAACGTCCATAAACCTCATGCCAACTTTCAACTTTTCTTTTGCAGCTTCCTCACCTCTGACAGCTATCACGGAATTGAGAAGAGTTAGGGCTTTGATGTATATTAGGCTTTGGCTTAAGGGAATGTTGTGGATGGTTAGATATTCTATCCAGGACACTAAAAACTTTCTCCATATCATAAATAAGGCTTTTTTGCATTCTTATCATTATGAGTCATTGGAGTAGCACATAAATTTCCTTTACTTTCATATCTTTGGTGCAAGGGACAAAGTTCTAGGCCTGACTCAACATTCAATATGCCTTTCTCACTAAGCTTAATTATTTCTAGTTCCTTATTTAAAGTCAGAGACTCTGCATTTCACTTGAACAGTTAGAGGCTATTGCAGAGTTTTTAGTGGGTTTAATTTCAATATTGTGTGTAACAGGATATAGGGAGTTTTGAGGTGAGAAAGAGACAAGGTAATGTGTGGAACAGTCACAATATACCACTTTATCAAGTTTATCATCAATATGGGTGTAGTTAGTTGTACCCCAAAACAATTACAATACTAACATCAAAGATCACTTATCACAGATCACCATAACAGATATAATAATGGAAAAGTTTGAAGTATTGTTAAGAATTACAAAAACGGGACACAGAAACTTTTTGAAATAAGCTTATGTTTTGAGAAAATGACAGCCATAGACTTGCTTGAAACAGGTTTGTCACATATCTCCAATTGGTAAAAATTACAACACCAGCTAGGTGCTGTATAGTGAAGTGGAATAAAATGAGTTATGACCTCATTAATTACAGTATTTTAAGATAATGTTTATGTTATCCTTAGCAGATTATTAAGCTAGTCAATAGAGACTTTAGTGAACCAGTCAGTGGCTCATGCCTATAATCCCAGCACTTTGGGAAGCAGAGGTTGGAGGATTGCCTGAGCCCATAGCAACATGGTGAGACCTCGTCTCTACTATAAATAAAAAATATTAGCTGGGCATGGTGCCCATGCCTGTAGTTTCAGCTACTTGGAAGGTGGCAAAGCATTTCAATAATTAGTGAATAACATTAATTCACACATCTAAAAAGTACAATGAATTTTTAAAAAATAGACTTAAAGATACTCACAGGTAGACACATCAAAATCAAATGGTTGAAAACTAAAGATAGAACTAATGGCTAAAGCAGTAAAACATGACTCATCATATATGAAGTTCTCAATAGATTTAACAAATTACTTCTGATTAGAAATTATCAAGATCACAAAGTAGTTGTGTAACTCATTTAACACAATCAATAGAAAAAGAAAGCTGGAGTAAACATACCGATGTTAGATCAAAGAAAGTTTTAGAAAATATTAATAACAAGAAAAATGTATAATTCTGAACGTTTAAGTATATAAAAAGCAATGAAAATTATAAATATATGTGCACCTACTAGCAGAACTTCATAATATATGAAAAAAAGTTTATAGAAGGCAAAAATAGATAATACAAAAATAATAATTGAAGAATTCAATGTTCACTTTCCATAGTGATAATAACAAGTCCAAAGATCAATAAAGAAATAGATTACTTGAACAATGGTATATACCAATTGAACCTAGCAGACAACTATAGAATATTCCATCCATTACAGCAAAAATATACATTCTTCTCAAGTGCACATAGAATATTTTCAAGAATAGAATATTCTCAAGGACAGCTAGGCCATAAACAAATCTCAGTACACTAAATGTATCGAAACTTCTCAAAGTATCATTTTCAACTAGAGCATGTATTGTTAAATAACAACAGAAATGTTAGAAAATTAAAAATGCAAGGAAGTTGTTAAAATTCACTTTTAAATAATCTATACCTAAAGAAAAAATTACAAGAGAATGTATTCTTTTATGCTATTTTATAGGCTTTATTTAATTTTGATTACAGAATTTTCTGCTACCAGAAAAAGGGTAGCAATTTAAAACTGACTTTAAACAAATGTAGTCTATTAAAACTTACATAAAAAGGGTTTCTAAGCCGGGCTGGGTGGCTCAGCCTGTAATCCCGTGCCTTTGGGAGGCTGAGGTGAGTGGATCGCCTGGGCCTGCGGGTTCGAGACCCGCCTAGGCAGCGAGACCTCATCTCTACAACAAATCAAAAAATCAGCCGGGCATGGTAGCGCATGCCTGTGATTCTGGCTACTTGGAAGGCTGAGGCGGAAGGATCACTGGAGCCCAGTAGGTCGAGGCTGCGGTGGCCAGAAGTGGCCACTGCACTCCAGTCTGGGCGACAGAGTGAGACTCCAGCTCAAAAAAAAAAAAAAAAAAAGGGGGTTTCCTTAGCGATTTCTTCTATTATCAATATGTTTATTTATACAAATTTTTTTCTGAACATCTACACACAGTGACAAAGTTTATAATAGCTTTCACCTAATAAATTTGGTTACTGCAGCCTGCTTTGAAAATTATCAAAGCAGCATGTTATGGTAGTTAGATAATAAATAATTAAATGACTCATTACTTTTGAAGACAGGCAAACTGAGTTGATCCTTAGATTTATTTCTTACTGCTTATTTGACTTTTGATAATTATTTAATTATTTTTACTCCAGCAGCATAGTCATAAGACTACCTAGATGATACAGTTGTTTTAAGCACAAAAATAAATGAGTTTGAAAGGCACTTGAATACAAGGCCTGCCAAAGAATGGGGGCTTAATAAGTAATAGCAAGTACATAAACATACAAGAACTTCTTTGAAAACCACTTTTACAATCAATTTCTAGTCTTGCTAAAAGTCCAGATTCCACACTACCTGCTAGAATTCTGGTATATATAGAGAAAGAGGAATAAAACAAAAAATTGCATTTTAAATGTGTATCTCTGAGATTATTGTATTATTTATTTTTATTTAATTATCTTAAGAATATAGGATACGTTTCAGGATTAGATATACAAATGGTCATTGAACAGGTAAAGTTTGGGCCTCACTCAGGTCCCACTTCACCTGGTTTGATATCAGGTACCCCTGTTGATGAAGTGTGCCCCCCTCCCTCCCTTGGCAGTTTCCCACTACTGCCAATCCCTTTCTTATATTATTATGATCATTGTTCAGGATCTACTTATGAGTGAAAAAATGTGGTTCTCATTTCTTTGTTTCTGTGTTAAATCACTGAGTATTACAGACTCTAAGTCCATCCAAGTGCTGCGAAGTTCATAATTTTGTCCTTTTTTCTTTTTCTTTTCTTTTTTTAGAAAGCAGAATTTTTTGAGAGGACAGAAAATCTCCCACAGTGGGAGAGGACCCGAAGGGTTACCCCTGTGCTTCTTTATGGCTGCATAATATCCATCATGTATAAGCATCACATTTTTTTTTTTTTTTGAGTTGGAGTCTCACTCTGTCGCCCAGACTGCAGTGTAGTGGCTGCTCCCAGCCACCGCAGCCTAGACCTGCTGGGCTCCGGCGATCCTTCCGCCTCAGCCAGAATTACAGGCATGCGCTACCACGCCCGGCTGATTTTTTGATTTATTGTAGAGATGAGGTCTCGCTGCCCAGGCGGGTCTCGAACCCGCGGGCTCAGGCAATCCACTCACCTCAGCTTCCCAAAGGCGCGGGATTACAGGCTGAGCCACCGAGCCCGGCTACCACCACATTTTGTTTATCCAGTCCACTTTTAATGGGCAGCATAGCTGGTTCCATGTGTTTGCTGTTGTGAATAATGCTGCAATAAACATGCACGTACAGGTATATTTTTCATGGAGTGATTTGAGTTCCTCCAGATATATTCCCAGAAGGAGGATTGCTGGTTCATATAGAAGGTCCATTTTTAGATCTTTTAGGAATTGCCACACTGTTTTCCACGAAGGTTGTACTGGTTTATGCTCCCATCAACAGTGTAGAGTGTGCCTTTTCCTTGTGTCCTCTCTAGCCTCTTTTGTTTTTTGAGTTATTAATGATGACCATCCTGACTGTAGTTTGGTGGTATCTAAGTGTGATTTTAATTTGCATTTCTTATATATTCTTGTTTTTCCATTGTATGTAAATTGAACCAAAAAGATGTACAATTTTTCTGTTGTATATTGGGATTACATATGAAATATTTGTGTACAAATTTAAAAAAAAGGATTGAAAAGTTCTTGTGGATGTTTTGTATAGTACCTTGGCATTTTGCATTGATAGCTTGAAATTAATTTCCAAATAAATAAAACTCCCATGATACTAGAGAAAAATTGCATTTCTTAGATGATTAGTGAGGCAGAGCATGTTTTCTTGTATCTGTTGGCTGTTTGTATGTCTTCATTTGAGAAGTGTCTATTTGTATCTTTTGCCCACTTTTTAATAAGGCTGTTTGGTTTTTGTTGTTGTTATTGTTGTTTTCTTTTCAGCACATTTGGGTTCCTTGTAGAACTTGGGTATTAGACCTTTGTCAGATAAAGAGTTGGCAAATATTTTTTCTCATTCTGTGGGCTGTCTCCCAACTCTCTTGATGGTTTCTTTTGCTTTGCAGAAGCTTTTCAGTTTGAGGGAGTTTCACTTGTCAATCTTATTTTTTGTCATGGGTATTTGGGGTTTTAGTCAGGAATTGATTGCCAGTTCCAATTTCCATAAGGGTGTCTCCTGCCTTTTCTAAGGTTCTTGTAGTTTTAGGTTTTATATTTAGGTCTTTTATCCACTTAGATTTGATATTTGTGTATGATGATAGGTAGGGGTCTTGTTTTAATCTTCTGCCTGTGGCCAGTTAGTTTTCCCAGCATCATTTACTGAATAAGTTCTCCTCTTCTCAGTGGTAGTTAGTGGAGCCTTTGTCAAAGATGAGTTGGTTGAGAAATGGAGGTTTTGTTTTCAGAATTTGTATCCTGTTCCATTGATCTATTTGTTTTTATGTTTACGATATCCTAATTTCTATTTTTCTTTCAGAACAAAGAAATATTATGCCTCCAGATATTCAAAAGTAAAATATTATTTGAAAATGTTCCATTCTACTATATTTGAAGGAGTACTTTTAAAAAAATAGGATCTAGTATATTCACTTAAACGATTTTATTATAAATGCATTCTATGTAAATGGTGGTTCAAAATTCTAGAACACCTAACTTCTACTTAGCAATACACTGTTACTAATGTGATCCTTTGGACATCTGAAATTTAATTAACTTTTTATCATTTAAAAAAATCTGCCAATATTTACAAGCCACTACTTAAAATATCTATGCATGACACTACTTAGACAATATTCATAAAGTATGATCATGTTCACCTCCTACTATAATATGATATCTATAAAATAATTCTACTAAAATTATTCCACAAAAATTAAACAAGGTGAGTAGCAAATATTTAAAACAAAAGGTAATCAGATTATAAATTACTTTATTGGCAAACAGTTAACACAGAACACTGCATTAATACATTAAGGGTTTAAGACAAAAATGAACAATGTCTGTTTAAAATTGGCATAAGAAACTCAGTAGTACATGGTAATTCTTTACAAGCAATTTCAAGGAGATTACTAAGAAAATTCAATTTTAAAATGCTTCTTTAAACATATTAATGAAATGATTTAAATTTCTTCCATCTAACTGGATCAGAAGCACAAATAGGATATTAGATTCAGGAGTAGCAGCATTTTATGATGGTCTTATTTTTCAAAACGCTGTGTGCCAAATTAAATCTTGGAAGAAAATTGATGTACCATTTGATTCCCTAATTATTGACTTGGCCATGGGAAAGCTGCTTACTGTAGATAGTTATAACTGAAAGTTGATTGCCCAGCTGTTGCTGGCACAAAGAGAGACTGTGTAACTGAGCAATAATTTCAATTATCTACCCCAGGTTTTCTATTCTTCGCAGTTTGATGACATTTTTGACTTTTAAAAAAATATTATGAGAATATTTATTAATATATTTATTTAAAATTAGGCACAGCTAATGAAAAATAAAATAGAATATATTACTTCAAAACAAAAATTGTAGGCTAGTTAATGCTTGTTATTGTAATCTATATATTGATGCCAAATGATTGAATCATATGCCTAAAGGTTAAAAGAAAATATGGTGTAGTTAATTGAAATAACATTGCTAAAATTGTGTTTATGTTTATAATTAAATTATGAGTGTGACATAATATTTCTTGTAATAATTTACTTGTCTTCTCAGGTAAAAACTAAACTTGTGTTAAGTTTCATGTGTCTATTTTTGCTTTGTTGCATTTTCTTTTGAGGACTTAGTCGTAAATTTGATGCATAGGGCATTGTCCAGAAGAGCTTTTCCTAGATTTTCATCTAGAATTTTTACAGATTTAGGCCTTACACTTATGTGTTTAATCTAACTTGAATTGTTTTTTGAATATAATGAGAGATAGGAGTCGACTTTTATTCTTCTACATATTGCAATTTAATTTTTCCAGCACTATTTACTGAATAGGGTATTCTTTTTCCAGTGCATGTTTTTGTTGACTGTGTCAAAGGTCAATTGGTTGTAGGTACATAGTTTTATTTTTGAATTCACTATTATTTTCCATTTGATCTATGTATGTATTGTTATACTACTGCCATGCTTGTGGTATAATTTGAAGTCAGAACATAATATCTCCAGCTTCTTTTTTTCCTTAGGATTGCTTTGACTATTTGGGGTCTTTTCTGGTTCTATATGAACTTTAGTGGTTTCTTTTTTTCATATTCTGTGAAGGATGGCATTGGTAATTTAATAGGGAATATATTAAAAATTTTGTACAAGGCAAAAAATATCAGTGATAGTCGACATACAGAAAGAGAGAAAATATTTCCAAACAATGCTTCTGACAAAGGGCTAATATCTAGAATATACAAGGAATTCAAACAACTCAACGCAAAAAAAACCAAAAAACAAAAACAACAGCCTCAGTAAAAGTGGGAAAAGAATATGAATAGACATTTTTCAAAGGACGACATACAAGCAGCAAACTAAATATTTAAAAAAGCTCAACATCACTAATCATCAAGGGAATGAAAATTAAAATCACAATGAGATACCATCTTACACCAGTAAAAATGGCCATTATTAAAAAGTCATAAAACAGCATATTTTAGGGAGGACATAGAGAAAAAGGAACACATACACTGTTGATGGGAATGCAAATTGACACAATCTCTATGGAAAACAGTATGGAGGTTTTTCTAAGAACTACAAATTGAACTACTATTTAATTCAGTAATTCCACTACTAGGTATCAATCTAAAGGGAAATAAACCATTACGTAAAAAAAAATCTGCACTCATAGGTTTATTATAGCACTATTCACAATTCACAATAGCAAAGTCATAGAACCAACCTAAGTGACCAACAATGGGTGACAAGATTTAAAAAATGAGATACACATACACACACACACACACACACACACACACACACACACACCATAGAATGGTATTATTCCATAAAAAAGAAAAAAATCATGGATTTTGCAGCAACATAGATGGAACCAGAAACTATTATCGCAAGTGAAATGACTCAGAAATAGAAAGTAAAAACTACATGTTCTCACCTACAAGTTGCCCATAGATACACTTGGACATACAGAGTGAAATAATAGCCATTGGAGATTCCAAAAGGTGGGGAAGGGGATGAGATATGACAGACTTACATATTGGGTACAATGTACACCACTTGAGTAATGGATACACCAAGAACTTAGACTTCACCACTATGTAATCTATCCGGGTAATAAATCTTCACTTGTATCCCCTACATGTATAAAGATAAAAACAAATAAAACACTAAACTCTGATGAAGGGAAAGAAGAAATTAAATCTGCAGTATTATGGTATCCAATGCATACAGCAGTTTGAAGACTATATTTCATTAATGGATTTAAAAAGCCATTTTATGTCATACTATGGCTTAATGTTTATAAAATTATTCATTCACCATATCTTTTACATTTGCCTGTTTTGATTAGCTTTTGCTGTGTAAAAAATTACCCTCAAGTCTAATGATTTTAAACATTTTATTTGACTTCATATTTTCTGGGTTGACAATTTGGGATGGCTTAGGTGGGCATTTTATT
This sequence comes from Carlito syrichta, assembly GCF_000164805.1. Classification (NCBI taxonomy): domain Eukaryota; kingdom Metazoa; phylum Chordata; class Mammalia; order Primates; family Tarsiidae; genus Carlito; species Carlito syrichta. Next base: position 336,960 of record NW_007246433.1, read on the forward strand.
TTTAATCTCTACTCACTCACCCACATGTCTGCTATGAGCTGTCAGTCAGCTGAGGAGTACATTTGTTGTTTTAGTGAAGCCTTAGCTGTTTAGCCTCGTCTCTGCTTCAGACATCTTTCATCTGCCAGAAGCTATCTGGTTCTCATGGTTCTATATTTCTTAAGAGCAGCATTATGACCTTGAACAATTATAATACTATAAAAAAGTGATTGGCAGTAGTGGAAAATTGTTATGGGAGAAGAGGTGGGACTGGCAGCTGAAGGAAACTGCTAGGGGAGGGAGGGGCATACCTCATCAACAAGGGTACCTGCATGATCAATGTTTGTATACCTAACCCTGAATTGTACTCCACATCTTTATATAAATAAATAAATAAATAAATAAATAAATAAATAAATAAATAAAAGAGCAGCAAGCAAACCTGATCTAAAACAGGTCAAGCCTGTTCTTGTGTCAAGTTTTCTTATTGGCAAAGTAAGTCACATGAATACTCTTGAAGTCATGGAAAGAAGTCATTATTGAAGGGCATGAAACTGGGGAGTGGAAACTTAAATAGTCATTTCTGCAATCTACCAAATTTCAATCTGTGGCCAAAAATTATTCACAATTTTTCTAATAAAAAGATTTTCAATTCCATCCTAGGATCTTCAAAAACCTCATAAAATCATGGTATCAGACTTGATGTCCAGAATATCATGAACTTCAATCATATTCAAGGAGGCAGCTCTTTGAATACAGTTACTCTTGATCTAGAAACTTTTAAAGCAAAAGGCCATGTTTTTTAGCCCCTGACTCTGCCAACATACAATGTTGAGAGGGAGGTTACCTGCAATGGACACTTCTATTCCATAAGGGTTATTGGCCCTTAGCATTCTGAAGTCAGGATAGGTGTCTATTGCAAGATCTCTCTATTCTGGGTAAACATAAAATTCTTCAGTAGGCTTTTATTTTATTTATTTATTTATTTATTTATTTATTTTCATGAGAAATGGTTTCCTTCTCTTTCATGTTTTCTTCTTTGATTTTCCTTGGAAATTCCTTCTTGTTCCATTATTCCTTGAACCTCTTGGCTGTACTCTCTGATTTATTAACTCTGCTCTCCATTACTTTATGTTTCCTAAGAAATGGTCCATATTGCAGCTAAATAGCCCTTTCAATGTACTTTCTTCTTGTAAACTTTTCGGTACCAAAGACTTTTTTAGTTTGAGTAACTTGTATCTCTGTAGTACAAGTTGTTTGCCTTTTGGCTACTTCAATATCTCAAATCAATGTTGCATGTTTTAAGGCTTTGTTTTTGTTTTTTTCTCACTAGCCTCTCAGTTTGAGTTGTTTATTTTCTTATGTTTTCTGAAACCCTATGCTAAATAACTACAAAATGACCTGATTTAAAATAGCCATGAATCATATCACAAACTATGGATTCGCAGTTTGGGTTGGATTCAGCTATGTGTTCTCCTTTTCATTCCAGCTGCTCTCACTCACGCCTTTAATGACTTACCCTGTTGGCTTTAATTTGATTGGTCCACTGCAGCCTCAGCTACTATAGCTGATCCGTTATCTGCATCTTATATATTATTGTACTAGATAAAACCTGCCTTATTCACATGGTAATAATGTTCCCTGTCTTGGGTTGGGTTTTCCAGAATCAAATCCATAGATGTATTGTGGGATATAAGACTTTTATGTGTTAATTATTATCTAGAAAGAAAGAAACATATTTGAAAAGAGGGAAAAAGCAAACCACTAGAGTGAGTGGTGGCTATCAGAAAGGCTTCACCTTCAGCCACATAAATCTTTGCAGCTGAGGCAGACTCTGAAGAAGGTGGTAGCTTCAGGTTTTTGGCTAACTACACTCCCTGAAGTTTGACAAAAGTCTTTTCTTGAAGGAGAATCTGAGAGACACTTCTCCAAGTCTTCTACACATGTCAAATTTGCTAATATTCAATTGATCAAAGGAAGTCACATTACCAAGTAATGTACAAAGGAAGTGGCCACAATGAAAGGATGCATTTGAGGATATTTTTGTAAACTGCAATATTGTGGTTCTATGTTATAATGACTTTAAGTGGCAGCTTTACTAAAAAATGAACAAAGAAACACATATTGCTACATCATCATGGTGAAAATTAACTTTATTTCCCCTAAACATTAATTAATTTAAGAGTTAAGAAATAAGAAACTCAAGTGTTTTAAAAGTATAATAGTAAACCAGAAAGAATAAGGAAACAGGCTATGCATATCACTATTTTGGTAAAGCAAGAGAACAATATGATACTTTCTCAAAAATTTAGAGCGCTTGAAAGAATATGTCATAGATATTAAAATATTTTGGACTAGAGATTGCATCTTTGCTTATGATGTTAAGATGGTTTAGAATTGAATATGACCTAAATGTTAATGGTAAAAATTACCATTTTCCATTTGGCTCCGATTTGATTTTCTCTTTCCAAACAAGAAGAGAGCTTCTAAAGTCTTAACAAAAGGCCTTGCAGGCAGAAGCAGCTTATACTTCTTTCTGTCTATGATACTTTTTGAAATATATATTTATGAGTTGGCAGAGACAGGGACCACGGCAGCTTAGCATAGCTGATTATCATGTCTTAGCAAATGAGGAGAGCCTAAAGCAATAAGAACTTTCAACCACTAATAGTGACTTATCCACAAGGTATTTACATAAACTGACATTTTGGCAAAGATATCATTATGCATATCCTTCACTGATTGTCTCTCAAATTTAATTAAAAGTACAAAGTATTATAAATTATTTAATGTTAGATTTTAAATGCCAGATTTCTATTTTATACATACAATTTATAAATAGTTTTGATTGAGGATTCATTTTTTTATTACACTGTAAATCATAAAATTGTATATTTTATTTTCCAGCTATGAAAATATTATAAAATGGTTGATTTTGTTTCCCCAAAATTTCTGCCACTCATATGACTGTAATTTTGATTGTGATAGTAAATAGTACAAAAGAAATTGTAACACTCATCAGGATTATAGGATAGTTATTCTAATTTTTCACAACCTTATAGTACAGTGACTACAAGTATTTCGGGGTAATTACATATATTAGTCTCACTGAAAATGAAACCTTTGCATGGGAAGTACCATAATTACCCTTATATAACAATTATGATTTGAGTGCCAGTCAACATAGGAAAACTCTTACAGGTTTTACTAACATAACTTTTTTGAGTTACTTGACTCAAAATCACATTTTAGATAATCCTATATGCTTACAAACTGTCCTAGGCTTATGAACATATCTCAGCATATTTATTTATCATGTCTTTATAAATTCAACTTTTTTTTTTGCAATGTCCCTGGCATAAAAACCAAAACTACACTACACTGATCAAATTATCTGTAGACTTGGTTAGGGTAGATTATATACCAGAATCCAGTTTCAAATTAATTTCTGTTGGTTGAGGTAAAGTCTGATTCAATACATAGAATAACTATATATGAGATGAAAGAAGCATGGCTTATGGTTATAGATATAAAATGGGTCCATTTGATATACTGAACATACTCTATGGGTCTGTGGATATACTCTATGGGTCTGTGGACATTAGCTAAAATATTTAAAACATTATAAGTTTGAAACAGAAAACCTATTTTTTTCTTTGCCTATACTGTCTACTTAAATTATTTCTGTAGATTGTTTTTTTAATCCTGGATGAAAGCATAAGAAGTTTGGATAGGGTTCTGTCTGGGTTACATGGTATCCCCATACCCTGCCTTGTCTCTCCCACTGAATATGTTGGAATCTAGAGAGAATATAAGAGGAAGATATTTGAGGATAACAAAAAGCCCAGAAGCAGCCAGACCAGAGAACACCAAATTTAGTGTCTCCGAATCTGCATGAATTTATTTTTCATTTTCCTCTCTAAGCTCTCTAGTCTTCTACATTAACCTAGCTCAGCTGGAGACCTTGAATAGAACATCAGGCTTCAAATAGTGAGCTCCAGGAGAAGCTTCTGGTTTAGAAGCAGAAAACTGAATTTCAAAAACTCACAGTAAGTGAGGAAAGTTTTCTGTATTTTTACTTTTTTTTTTTTTTTTTTTTTTTTCTTTTTTCCCTGTTTTCTCATGTCTTAGATTGTAGACAATTCCATGGCATTGGCAGTGGCAGCAGAAAGAAGCAATTCATTACCTATAGGTGAAAAATAATTTAAATGATTATAGATTTTTCATGAGAAAACATGGAATACAAAAGGAAACTGGCACAATATATCTAAAGTATTTTGTTTTAATGGTCAGTACCACATTTCATAAACAGGGAAAATATCTTTCAGAAATAAAGGTGAAATAAAGTCATTTTCAGATTAAGAAAAATTTACAGAATTTATAGTTAGCAAACATGTTCAAAATTATTTTTAGCCAGGCTCGGTGGCTCAGCGTGTAATCCCGCACTTTGGGAGGTTGAGGTGAGTGGACTGCCTGAACCTGAGGGTTCAAGACCCGCTCCGGCAACTTGGCAAGACCTCATCTCTAGGATAAATCAAAAAATTAGAGGGGCACGGTAGCGCGCGCCTGTAGTTCCAGCTACTCGGAAGGCTGAGGCAGAAGGATCGCTGGAGCCCAGCAGGTCGAGGCTGCGGTGGCCGGGAGTGGCCACTGCCCTCCAGTCTGGGCGATGGAGTGAGACTCCAACTCAAAAAAAAAAAAAAAAAGGAATAAAGAAAGTTCTTCAGACAGAAACAATACCAGAAACCTAGTACACCTGAAGGAAGGACAAGCAACCAAAAGGGCAACATTTTGAGTTACATTATATTTATTAACTATGCTCATCTAGAAGTTTGTAAAATATGTTTAGCAATTGAAATGTATATATATGTGGTGTGGTGTGTGTGTGTGTGTGTGTGTGTGTGTGTGTATTTATTTATTTACATCTGTGTGTACATAAATGGTTAATAGGGTAGGGTTGTCATTTTATGTACATGCAATATGTGAGACCGGTATAGCATAACATGACAAGGGTAAAGAAACTTATTGCACTAATGTTTATACATTTCAGTTGAAGTAGAAAAATATTGATTTTAAATAAAATGTAAAAAGTTAAGTATAATTTTTCAGTTCAATGTTAACAACTGATAAATTATAAAGGAGACATTGCCAAAATAACAAATAATAAACTGAGATATATAAGTTTATATAACCTAAGTAAAACAGGAAAAAGGGAAACAAGGAGCAAACAAAAAACAAATAACAATAAAATAAACTTAGTCAAAATCAATCTATAGTTACATTAGTATAAGTGATCTAAGCAAGCTATTAAAAGACAGAGATTTTTCAAAACTTCTAAAGAAAAACTGATCTACCCATATGCTGTCTGTGAGAAATTCACTTTAAAAATAATAATATAGGTTGGCTAAATGCCAAAGGATGGGATATGTTATAAATGCTATATTATGTAAATACTAATCAAAGAAAATATGAGTGACTATAATTGTACGAAAAAAATGTTCTCCAAACAAAGAAAATTACTAAGGATGAAAAAAGTTACACATTGATAAAAGGGTCAGTTTACCACAGAGAAACAACATTCTTAAATATGTATATACCTAAAAGTAGAATCTCAAAATACACAAATATATAAGTGAAACAAACAAAAAAAACTAGAAGAGGTACATCAATCCATAGTTACAGCTGAGGTCTTCAATATTTTTCTACCATTAACAGGTAGAGTTAGTAGGCAAAAGTCAGTAAGGATATAGAGGAATAGAAAAACACCATCAGGAAACTGGATTTAATTGACAGTTATAGAGCACTCCATCCCAAATTAGTAGAATATATATTTTTTTTCAAGTGCACATGAAACATTCACCAAGATAGACCACACCTTGGTTAGTAAAATAATCCTCGACACATTTTTAAAACTTTAATTAATACAAACTATATTTCCTTAACATGATGCAATTTAACTGTGAATCAATATCAAAATATGAGGTAGATAGTAAACAGGACTAGTTTCCTAGTGTAAACACCAAGGCTAATTTTTCAAGACTGTTGACTGGGATAATTTCTCGAAACAAATACCCTGATCAGATGGATAGCCTGGTTTTCTAAGCTCCCACAGAGAAACAGGATGCAGTTGCATACAAGTTAAAGCCAGCTAGAGCAACAAGGTAACTCATTTACCAGTTAGCAAACCTTTCTCCTCATTATACACTCACTATCATATATTTGATCTTCATTCAAAAATTACTTATACAGCTAGATTTGTATACATAAACATAATATATGCAGGGTTATTTATTGCAGCCTCATTGACTGCACCACTGTTTTCAAAAACAAAACTGTGTTGAAATAAACTTCTCATCTCTAGGAGACAAAGAAAATAATTATAATATAACAGTAAAACTTCTATGTAGCTGAAAATATGAATGACAAATATGTTCTTACCCTGACATTAATTGTCCATAAAGATAGAAAAACGTAAAAGATATAATATAGAGAGAGATATTTAAAATGACAAATACATTGTTAATATTATACTACCATTAATGTTTTTAAAATGCAATAAATAGGTTCTCCTCTCCCCAGTGGTTGGTGGCGGAGGCTTTGTCGATGATGAATTGTTTGAAAAATTGAGGTTTTGCTTCTGGAATCTCTATTCTGTTCCATTGGTCTATTTGCCTATTCTTATACCAATATCAAGGTGTTTTGATTATTGTAGTTTTATAATAAAGTTTAAAGTTGTTTTTTTTTTTTTGCTGGAAATTGTTTTGGCTATTTGTGGTCATTTATGTTTCCATATGAATTCCTGTATTGTTGTTTCCAGGTCTTAGCAAAATGCTGCTAGTAATTTAATGGTTATTTCTATAAATATTTAGATTGGCTTGGGTAGGATGGATGTCTTAACAACGTTGATTCTTCCAATCCATGAGCATGGAATATTTTTCCATTTGATTATGTCCTCTTTGATTTCTTTGAGCATTTATTCAGTAAATGGTGCTGGGAAAACTGGCTGACCACATTCAGAAGTTTAAAACAAGACCCCTCCCTATCACCATACACAAAAATCAACTCTAAATGTATCAAACCTAAATGTAAAACCTCAAAATATAAGACCCTTAGAAAATGCAGGAGACACCCTTATGGAAATTGGATCTGGCAACCAATTCCTGATTAAATCCCCAAGTGCCCATGCCATAAGAGGTAAGATAGACAAGTGGGGCCTCATCAAATTGAAAAGCTTCTGCAAAGCCAAAGAAACCACCAAGAGAGCAGGGAGACAGCTCATAGATTGGGAAAAAAATATTTGCCAACTATATATCTGACAAAGGCCTAAGATCTATGAGATCTATGAGATCTATGATCTATCTGGGATCTATGAGGATCTCAAACATGCCGGCCGAAAAGAAAAAAAGCAAACAGCACCATTACAAAGTGAGTAACCGATATGAATAGATACATTTTGCTCACATTAGCAAAAACATGGAATCAACTGTGCTGTCCATCAAACAAAGACTGGATAAAAAAAAGTGGTACATATATATGATGGAATATTGCACAGCCATAAATAAAGAAACAAAGAAACAAAGAATTGAGTATCACATGGTCTCACTCATAAGCAGACCTTGAACAATTATTTTAATACTATAAGAAAGGGATTGGCAGTAGTGGGAATCTGCCAGGTGGGGCAGCACACCTTGTCAACAAGGGTACCTGCATAATGAACATTTGTTTACCTAACTCTGATTTGTACCTCGCATCTTTAAAATAAAAAAAAAATTAAATACAAATAAAAGAAGTATATGTGTTGACTTGGAAGTCTGATACATAAAATAGTATCAAAATTTTCTTCAAGTACTATGTTTTATCAGTTTTGTAATGCATTTACATATAGAATTAGTTATCTGGAGTGCAAGGATGTGAGCTAGACTTTCATAATATATTGATTTGTAAATTTAAAGTTTGAGACAAGGAATATATAACTAAACAAAAAGGTCACAAAAAACTATAATTTTAGTTATAATTTTACTTTATTAGAACCTAAACACAAATGTATTTTATATCTATATTATAATAATAAAAGAAATTATCCTATTTTGGATTGATTTCAGAAACTATAATTTTGAGAAGGCAGCGGGGAATACTTGGTTCTCATTTCTTCTGGTTATTGCATGTTTTAGTTCCTGTTTGTTTGATCAGTATTGTAAAACATTGGAGAGAATATTCTGCACTATATCCTTATAGGGTGGGCATGAGAGGAGAACTCCGTGTCATGGATATTTCTAATTAATTATATCTTCTTTCTCTAGCTCAACCTGACAAATTATTTATACTGAATCACTGGTCACTGATATTGACACAAGTATTTATACCTATAGGTAAAAATCAATTATGATACATGAGCTCAGAAAAATCTTCAGAGTAAAATATGAGTCACTTCATGGAATAAACAGTATCAAATAGCTATTTCATAAATTATGTACTCTGGAAACCATTTCCTTGTTTTTTAATGAACTATGTATAGACAACATAAGTACTAGAAGTTGTTTCTCATGTGACTAATTTAATACCTAATATCACTAAATTCAAACATACTCAGTGCAACATGACTTCGTAGCTATACACATTTAGAAAATTAAAAATGTAAATTCAGTAAACCACCTCTTTCATTTAAAACACACAATTTTCTAAGTGAGTATCAGATGTTCTTTTTGATATATGTACAATCAGTAGTTGATCAGCTTTCTTCACAGAGTGGTTGGGAGAAACATAAGATTAAGTATCTGGCTGTAAGGTGTGGAGGTAGTCAAGTAGGATTAGGGGCAAAACTGAAAAACAAATGAAGTCTTTATTCACTGATTGCAACAGTGTAAACAAGAAGTTGAAAAGGAAAAAGAGTGGTGCAGATGTTTAGTTTTTCCTCCTTATGCAACTGTACTGCAGTGGTATGCCAGTCAAATGAGAAGTTGAGTCACTGTCACTGCTGAGGATCCTTGAACAAAAGGATTCTGTCATTCTATGGATTTAAGGGGCATAGGGAAGAGAAATATGGAGGGGAGCTAGTTGTGGAAAAGTTCTGAATCAGAGTAGAGTGTTAATCAAACCTCTCCCCACCCAATCCTATGAGGTTTAAGAAGAAGATCCTCTGAATGTAGGTTTCTGGACAAGGAGGTATACAGATAGGCTTATGAACATATCTGGTCAGGGAGGAAGGAACTTAGGGAAAAGAATGAATGAGTTCTTGACCCCACCTCCCTCCAGAAAACAGTAGTGCACTGGCTATGTACCTAGGCTGGTGTGGGAGGGCAACTCTCTCCCTCATGAGGCTTGCCAGGTAAGGTCTTGTGATTGCCTATGGCCTGGTGCCCACAAGATCATACATAGAATTTTAACTCGGAGCCAGACTTTATTATGTAAGTGCTTTTCTAAAACTGCAAATATTTGTATTTGTCATGCAAATTGCCAATACAATTAAAATACTAGTGTACAACTAATATTTTCCTATACAGTCAAAATAACAATTTTATAAAATATTTAAATCTAAAAAAATGTGTATGCTATATTTCTCTGCTTTAACCCTGAATACTAACCAGGAAATAAATTGTTAATATATAACAATGTAAAACAGTTTGAGAAGTAATAATAATTATGCTTATTAAAATGCAGAGTAAACTTTTATTCATTGGAAACAATGGGCATTGGTCAGTGAAAATATGATTTGATATCCAAATGTACTAGAAATTTGAAGTGATTCCAGGTACAGATTGTACATAATGATATGTGAATATATTAATATTCTAAGTATTTCTAATACAATTTGGGTTTGATTAATCTTCATTGTATTATGGGTGTCCAAATCTAGTTCATATCATCTTTGGCCATCTAATATAGCAGCAGATGCACTATTTGCATAAGTAGAATATTATATGTGGGTTTGTATTTTTGAATGCCTCTAGGTTTATGACTCCAAATAATGTTTTAATCAGTGAACAAAAAAATATGATAATGTAATAGACGTCAATGCAAAGAAGAGTTAACTTAGTTTCGTTTAATATTAAAGTTTTTTACAATTATTTTACTATTGGTTTCTTTACTCATGGATGTATAAATCTTATGCAGAAAATTTTAGAAGTAAATAAATGACTTTAATGTTTTACAACATTTTAAAAATCCATTGAGTTTTCAATATTAAATAGATCCAATATTTTAAAAATATTCTGATATTTATAATTTTATTCAAATTGAATAACATGTTTGAACTCCTTGGTAACTACATATTGGTTTTGGCTAAGGTTATAGATACTATCTTAAATAGTTATTTAATAATTCTTTAACTAATTATTTTGAAGTAAACACAAGGATATGTTTAACAATGTTTTAGAATGTATAATTGTCATGTAGTTTTTTGGCATGAACATATTTTCAGATCAAAACATCTGTAAAACAAATTTTTTGTCTAAAATATTATACTGATTAAGTTATCATATAAATGTCTAGACTATTAACTTATGATACATTAGAGACATGCAGCATGGTGGAATAGGCATAGCTTTGACTGGTATACTTGAGTTAAATTTTGTCCTCTATATTTATCATAAGATTAAACAGTCACAAGTTAATCACTTCACTTTCCTCAGTGACATTTATATGAATAATAAAACCACCTCATAATACTGCTGAAATTTGTAATACATATTTAAGTATATAAGTGTATGTACTTATATGAAGTTATAGATACATACATATATAATTGTGTACAGATATTATATACATCTCAGGTAATACATATATAAATACAGATCAAATTAGCTTGCCTTGTTCAAAGAATGTATAGCCTAGTGATGGAGACAGAGATAAAAAAAATAGGTAGAAGTGTAGGGTATTATGGAGAACAGACAGGCAGTAACCTAAACTAAGTGAAGTGTATTAAGAAGACATGGGGATTAGATATAGCTGGGATTACTGGAAACACATAATAACTTAAGGACAAAATAAAAGAGAATACCTCAGAACTATGGTAAAGGGAAACATGGTCCATTTGTAGAGAAAACATAAAGGAAGATACAAAAGAATAAAACAAGGTTTTATAAAAGGGAATGTAGTTTTCCTTTATTGTCATTGATAATGATGACAAGCAGAAAGAGCAAAAGATGAAAAAATAGGTGAATGGCAGATTTTGTGTATCATGAAAGGCACTTTGGACTTTATCTTGTGGGCAAATTTGATTATATTAATCAAATAAATTTTTCTTTTCAAGAAGACTTTTCTGGTAGTCAGGTAGATTCGATAGGTTAATTCTGTAAGTAAGAAGACCAGTTAGTTGATTGTTGCCATTTTTAGCATAAAGATGACAGAATTCTAAATAATGTTAACATAAATAAAAAGAAAATAGGAAAATATATAAAGTATATTAAATTGGTTTTAAAACTTATCTTTTGATTTGATCTGATATTTCAAAATGAAATGGCAGAAATAAAGTAATATTAATTTTATTTATTGTATTTTTTGGTTATTTTTTTAAAGCAGGATTTATTGAGAGGACAAAAAAGCTCCCACAGTTGAAGGGGACCCAAGGGGTTTGCCCAGTAATACTCATTTTAGAAAAAGTTACATACAGAAAGATAGAGTGAAGAAATACAGTCATGTAGATACATACACAACACTCAATTGTACATGTGTATATCAATTTAAGTCTGAAATATACTTAATGTGCATGCTAGGACACCAAAGCTCACCTTCAAAGTTGAGGCTGAAATGGAGAAAAATATTGAAAATGAAGACGGCTATATCAAAATTAGACAGATATTTAAGGTTAAAGAAATAAATATTTTATTCAAATATATTAACAAAGCATAAACATAACTCCATGTTTTATTTTTTGTTTTGAGAAGTTCCAGCATACTTTTAATTATTTCTAAATTGTGTTTCATAAAATAGAAACCTTATCAAGGTCTTGCTTTTTGTGTAGAGAGCAAGTTGATCTCCAAGATAAAATAATTGGTTGTTCAAAAAAAAAAAGAAAAGAAAAAAAATGCATGAAACTAAGACTGGAGCTTTGGCAAATATGATAAAGGGATTAAACAACTTGAAGATAACTTATAAAAGAAGAGTATTACAAAGAAAATTTTATGTGTTTTAAAACTGACTAGGATTGATAAATAATTGTATGTCTTTTTCTTAAAATTAAACTCTGATATATTCATTGGTCAGGGGTCCACTGATACGGAGCCAGAGCCTGGTCCTTTATATTTAAAATAACAAGTTTTTTTTCTGAAGTATGGATCTGCTCTTAATTAAGTTGCAAAAGTTTTATCTTTAATTCCAACATCTGTTAATTTAACAGCCATAGTCTTCCTAAGACCTATGTAAATTCCCTAGTATCAGCTTTAAAAATGTTGTCCTATTCATTTACAATGGTAATTTTATTTATTGAGGTAGAGTTTTGCTTTTGAAAGTTCTCACATTCAAATCCTAGAAGTTCAAATTTGGCAGCATCTCACTGCATGTAAACTGTAGGTCTTACATCTTTATATTCAGGTTTTTTTTTCTCCTCTTAAAAAAGCTGAGCAGTTTTCTTGCTCTACTTTCTCATCAACTCCTATAACATTTTTCCTCAGGCTCTAACTCTCCTTCTAGAGTCTGCCACTGAAATATTTGTCATGAAGGCCCAGCAAAGCAATGTTTTTCTATAGTATAGTTTGATTCTGTTTTCTTGATTTTTCTTTATATATCTGAGTTGTTCCATTTAATTATGAAATTTCTCATGTGGTTACTAAAATCTATGTATTTCTCTGCTCAAGATACTAGGTTTCATTTTTAACAATCCTTTATAATATAGTGTATACTCATTACCTTGGAAACATTCTTCCCGTGTCTAATTAAATTCATAAACCCTTTTCATCAGATTTGAGTCATAGGTTATCTAAATGAGCTTCTCATAAAGAAAAACAGTCACACAGCAGAAGGTTTTTCTTTACCCTGTTGGTAGTTGGCCTTAAAAATAAAGCTTCTATAAGTTTCATCAAGGTAATTTTTCATGTTGCCTTCATTATATTCTTGATTACTTAGGAAATGAAACTTTAAAGGCATTAAGGGTTTTACATGCATGTAACTATCTGTATTACTTTTAAGATCATCTTAAATCACTTTCATTAAATGAATATTATTTTTTAGTGAACCGTGATTCTGTATTTATCAAGTGTTTTGTGCCTTTTAATGTCTTTGACAAACTTCCTTATAGATACTTGAATTACTATTTTTCTGTAATTTTTTTTATCCTAAAAGTGCATAGATTCACAAAATGCAATTTATGTGCCTCACTCATGAAGAATAAAAAATGCAGCTATTAGCACCACTGTTTTATGTTATCCTTGAAGAATTTAGCTTATATAAAGTACTGGCAATAAACATACATGTGCAGGTATCTTTTTTATTTTTAGAGCGATTTGAGTTCTTCCAGGTATATTTCCAGTAGGGGGATTGCGGGGTCACATGGAAGGTCGATTTTTAGAACTTTTAGGAATCGCCACACTGTTTTCCACAGGGGCTGTACTAGTTTGTATTCCCACCAACAGTGTAGAAGTGTTCCCTTTTTGCCACATCCTCTCTAGCATTTGTTATTTTTTGAGTTATTGATGATGACCATTCTAACTGGAGTTGGGTGGTATCTCAGTGTGGTTTTAATTTGCACTTCTTTGATGACTAGTGAGGCTGAACATTTTTTCATCATTGTTCACAATAGCAAGAACATGGAACCAACGGTGCTGCCCATCAAAAGAGGACTGGATAAAAAAAATGTGGTACAGATACACAATGGACTATTACACAGCCATAAAGAAGAACAAAATCATGAACTTTGCAGCAATCTGGATGGAATTAGAATCTGTAATACTGATTAATCTTTCACAGAAACAAAAAACTGAGTATCACATATTCTCACTCATAAGTGGACCTTGAACAACCACTGCAATGCTATAAGAAAAAGATTGACTGTAGCAGAAACTGTGGAAGGGAGCGGGGATGGGGAGATGGGATTGACAGTAGTGGAAATCTGCCTGGGGAAGGGGGGCACACCTCATCAACAAGGGTACCCGCACAGTGAATATTTGTATACCTAACCCTGAAATGTACCCCACAATTTTAAAATAAAATAAAAAATTTTAAGGTAAAAAAAAAAAACTCCAAAAATAAAATAAAATAAAATAGTGCCACAAGTTAAAATATATGGCCTTATAATTTTAATGAAAATTTTAAAGGGAATTCAGCAGATTTTTATATCTATGTATTCATTAGGTTTCCCAAATTTATATAAAACATGTTTTCTCACTAGCAGAAACATGTCAACTGGATAATTTTTTGTTGTGCAATTACAACAAGAATAGTAAAATTCTTATCAGTCACCATGGTCTCTACCCACTAGATGCTAGGATGCTAGTAGCAACCTTACTCCTCACTTGTGGCAACCGAAAGTGTTTCCAGATATTCCCAAATGACCCCTGAGAACCTGAGTGTGTAAAAGTGCTCCGAGTTGAAAATCACTGAATAAGTAAACATAGTTCTCACCCTCTGAGTGCTGCCTTTCAGACTTCTTCCAAGATGCTGCTTCTCCTACCTATCCATTACATATTTATATTTGTAAGGCACTATTTTCAGGCTCTCTTCTTTTGTTTTTCTATTTAATGCACTTGTTGGGTAGTCCATAAACACAATTTCAATATTATTAGAAACATTTAAATCAAAATAGTAGGCTAGACTATTCTCTAGAATTTATATGCACAAATTTTTTTGTAAGTTTCCCAGCAAATATTTGTTTCTGTATAAATCTGAGTGAGGTCACTTTCTCTATTTCCCTAAGACTAAACTCATCATTCCCTGCTTTATCTCCTCTCTTGTTCCCACGATCCTCATTTTGAGAATGGATTCATAGTGTATTATGAAATGTCTTTATTTTCACTCTCTTTTCCTATTGCACACTAATTTTTCTCAGATTTCTATTATCTTCTATGGGACTATATGTTTCAGGGTAAGCTAGCTGTAGCCCCAGTCATCACATGTAGGAGCCTGACTGATTGTACCAGTTGCCTAACACTTTTTCTTACTGGTGAATGATTCAGTAGACATAGACACTAAAAGTTGTTCTGGCTGAAGAGAGTTGAATTTCTTCTTAGTGAAACATGCAAGAGGAGACCATTTTCCCTTGAATTTATGAATGTGATGTCTGAAAATACTCTACCATCTTGTGACTATGAGAATAGAGCTGACACATCAAGTACAACAGAGAAGAAAGAATGGAGGGGGGGATGAATTACTTTATGACAACATTGAGCCGCATACTTAACTCCTTGATGCTTGAAACTTCTTAGTATATATGAGAATCCTCTATTTTTTAGATTCTTTTGATTCGTTTTACTGAATTTTGTGACTGAAAGCATCTTACTGGATTTTGATTTTTGTGTCTTCTCTTTACGTATGCTTGTTTCCATCTTATTAAATAATGGACAATAAATGTAAAAACAAGCAAACAAACAAAAAATACTTTGTTTATAGCAGGCATTAGAACTCTTTGCAACAAAAACAAAATGCAAGCAGTATTAGTCTTTATTTTATCATATGCTATTAAAACTACTAAGCAATTATTTTATTTATTTCTATGATAAATGGTAAGATCACAGTGAACCTCAAGAATCAAATACATACATGTTACTTTAACATTATTTCAAGAATTTAAATAATTTGTATGTGTTGTTCAGTTTCTTCCTGGGACAATTTGTTTACCTCTTTTTACCCTAAAAAATAAATACCTTTCAATTTTCCCATATTTTGTGAGACTTTGTCTTTGTAATTCTTCACTAATCTGTTTGGTCTCTAGAATCTTCAACTTATTTTTTTCTTTACATTTTTCCAGTTTTTTAGTGGTTCTCTAAATAATCACCAGTCAAGGGTACGAATAATATTGATGGAGGTCATGGACACTGTTACAATTTTTCTTCACTTATTAAAATGCAGACAATTTCCATACTTATTGTATATTTTTAAAATATTTCAGCATTTAAACTCTAAAAATATTGTTACATTTTTGGAGTTTAAATCAACAATATTTTACAACAAATTTTCAACATAAATATTTTTTACGAATACCAAATGTCATATTTTTAGAGATCTGACTATAATATAGGGAACTACAAAATAACTGAAATTACTTATTGGAGGTGAATCCCTGGTAGTACAAACTTCTCCTGCCAGGTAAGTATTCTAGGAACCCATCAGCATCAGTGTACCAGCTAGCAGTGTTGTGAGAAGCTGTGTTCGGCTTCAGTGAATTTTTGAGGGGTGATTCTTTCAGTACATTTGTCCATTTCATCATGGGTGATTTACAAGTGCACCTGCCCACACTGTGCACTGAGTGTTCAGCAATTTTTGACCAAAAATGGCATTACCCCATCCCCCACCCTCTCTATTCACCCAATCTCACTCTGAGAATCCTCAAAGGGAAACGTTTTGCCCATGTGGAAGAGATGAAACAAAAAATAGCAGAAGCACTAAATGGCATCAAAATTGACGAGTCCAAAAACTGTTTTGAGCTGTGGAAAAG
This sequence comes from Carlito syrichta, assembly GCF_000164805.1. Lineage (NCBI taxonomy): Eukaryota > Metazoa > Chordata > Mammalia > Primates > Tarsiidae > Carlito > Carlito syrichta. The sequence goes on from NW_007246433.1 coordinate 353,521, forward strand.
GTGTCTTGATAGACATATTGCACCAAAAGAAGACTACTTCGAAGGTTAAATATGTAAGACGAAATACACAAATTTTCATAAATAAATTCCAGGGTTTTGGGTTCCCCTCATGTATTTATTTTAGCTTTTATGTTTTTGAAACAATATTTTAGTGAACATGCTTTTTTCTTTCACATTCAAACATTTTTTTCCCAATGCTTAAACATTGGATAATTTATAACAGCCATATTTTTGCATCTTATCGCACATACAAATTGCTTAAAAGCTATCCCACCATCCACATATAATGCTAATAATTCAGATTTGAAGTGATTTTGTTACTGTGTTTTACCAGACTTCTAGACAACCTTTATTTTTCTATCTGAACTGCTTCCATGGTAGCTGATGTGTAATGCAAGAATAATTGTCTTCTACATAAAATTCAATTGTACCAAACATCTGCTAAAATCATACAATATGCAGAATGTTTTGATTCAATGAGCATGATATATTTCATGAAGTCTGACTAGTTCCACTTTTTGTAGAAATTATCAAAAGGCAAATTTAATGGCAAGTGATATTTATATTAACCTCTAAAAATGATATTTGGTATTCATACCTTTTTTGTAAAAATCACAACTTTTACTTGCAAACTTTTATTTCCAATTAGTATTTGTGTATTATAATTATCTTTTAGAATTGAAAACATACTATCTGATAGACATCAATTAATTTACTTAATTTTTTCAAGTGTCTATGTTAGAGGTATGTGACAGTTACTTATCATGTAAACACACTTATTTGGGATTGAGTATTTTAACCTTTTCTTATATGTTTGTACTTTTTATGCATTGTTTCTCATTATATTGCCATATTCAACTGTTACGGAACATTCAATAAATTTCTTTACTGATCTCCTGTAATTCTTTTTTTTAAATTGTATCAAAAATATATTTACTTGAAGCAAAAATGCCAAATCAGTTATGGGTTTCTATACAAAAATAATTTTATGAACACACATTTCTTTGACATCTGTTGCCTTACAAGAACAATCCTAGTTGTAGTATTAGGAGTGAAAGAATTGATTTGAGTTTTAGCAACTGTTTCATGAATAGCATTTTGACAGATTTTCTTGTGCTAAGGTATCCGTATTTTACCCAATTTTGGTTGCTTGAGGTCTTCATCAATTTTCTGGCCATCAGTGCACAGAGTTAACCTTTTTTTTTTTTTTTAAAGATGTGGAATACAATTCAGGGGTTAGGTATACAAATGTTCATTATGCAGGTATCCTTGTTGATGAGGTGTATCCCTCTCTCCCCTAGCAGTTTCCCTCAACTACCAATCCCAACCCCCTCCCACTGGCAGTTTCCCATTACTGCCATTCTCTTTCTTATAGTATTATTATAATTGTTAAAGGTCTGCTTATGAGTGAGATCATATGGTATTCTGTTTTTTGTTTCTGAAATAGATCACTGAGTACGGTAGATTCTAAATCTATCCAAGTTGTTGTGAAGTTCATATGGTTGTCCTCCTTTATGGCTACATAATATTCCATTGTGCATATGTACTACATTTTTTTTTATTGAGTTCAGCTTCAATGGGCAGCATGGTTGGTTCCATGTTTTTGCTATTGTGACTAGAACTGCAACAAACATACGTGTGCAGGTATCTTTCCCCTATAATTCTTTAAATTCATATAAGTTCATCAATCAAGAAGTTATCCAGAATCAAGCAAGTAATAGAAGTTTAATTTTAGTATATACATCTTCAGTAGTATAAAATAAGTGTATTGAAATTGTTTCATATTCCAATTTTGTACTCAAACATTCCATGTAAAAAAAGTAAATCCTTGGCTGAGCATGGTGGTTCATGCCCATAATTCTAGCACTTTGGGAGGCCAAGGTAAGAGGATTGCCTGGGTCCAGGGATTTGAGGCCAGCCTGGGAAACTTGGCAAGACCCCATCTCTACAGTAAATCAAAAATTAGCCAGGCATGGTGTTGCATGCCTGTAGTTCCAGCTTCTTGGAAGGCTAAGGTGGAAGGATCACCTGAGCCTAGCTAACTGAGGCCTCACTGGCAGTGACCATGTTACTGCACTCTAAACTGAGTGACAGAGTGAGACTCTGACTCAAAAAAAAAAAAAGGAAGTAAATCCAAGGTAATTATTATTGCAAAATGTAGCATTTATATCCAAATGAAAGACTTCACATGCATAAAAAACTTTAATTCTACTAAATTTTTCTGGGTTTTGAAATATTATCCCCATAATAACTTGATGTGGTTTTATCACAGGAAGGCAGTTTTAATTTTAAGGCAAAAGTATGAAACGAGACAAAGCTACAATGTTACTGTTAAATAATTTAGTTTGATTTACTAAATACATGCTATATACAATGAAATGTAAATTGCGAAACCTTCAAAAACAAAATTCAAGGAATGTTAATCATTCTTTTATTATATACTATGTTTAAACCACACTACATAATTATTTTATTTCTTTTGATGCAATGCCAATGGTAAGATTACAATGAACTTCAAGATAGTAATCTCAAACAAGTTTTTTGTAGAGATTTATTTTTGTGAAGAGTTAATATCTGTTATACCCGTTAGTTATTTTAAAATGAGATTTAGCTGGGCATGGTGGCTCACACCTATAATCACAGCACTTTGGGAGGCCAAGGTGAGAGGATTGCCTGAGTTTGAGACCAGCCTAGGCAACTTGACTAGACCTCATCTCTACAATAAATCAAAAAATTAGCTGGGCTTGGTGGTGCGTGCCTGTAATTCCAGCTACTCGGAAGACAGGTGGAGGGATTGCCTGAACACAGGAGGTTGAGACTGTGGTGGCCATGAGTGTGTCTTTGCACTCCAGCCTGGGTGGCAGATTGAGAATCCAACTCAAAGAGAGAGAGAGAGAGAGAGAGAGAGAGAGAGAGAGATTCAACATAACATTTTCTACTCAAATATTTGAACATTGTAAATAAAACATGCATGCTTAATTCCATAAAAATAGGTTGAATTAAATAGAAATACACGCATAAAGATAGGAGGTTTTGAGAAAGTTATTGAGACATATTAGACTATTTATCATTAACTTCCAAAATGTGTATATTTGAAGTCTTTATACACTATTTGTCTACCTAACTAAGTGCTTTCATAGTCTATAATCAATCATAGTCATATATAACTATTCTCAAATCAATAAATTGATAAATTTGCATGTAATCTGTTTTGTATTTTAGGGAATATTTTTTCTGCATACACCTGTATTAGAATTGTAAGCAATTCTATTGAATTGAAGATTCTTACTGAGTCTCCATTCTGTGTCTTCTGCATTAAGTCCTCTTAGCCAGTAATTGTTTTATTTTGTTAGTAATTCAAAGTCAACAATTACTTGTATATATTTCTGGTTGTCTTACAGAGAGAACAAAATAATCATTAACTTACATAACCTGATTAACACTGAATAATTACCAAATATACCTGTGGAGCTAGTTAAAATATAATCATAATAAAGTTCACATATGAAAAAAATAAAAACATTAAAATAGCAGTTACAGAATTAAAGAAGAAATAAATCTCTCAAGGCAAAAGAATTAAGTGTATGTTTTATATTCCTTGAGTGTGATACATTCACCATTATTGATTTTTTTTAAAAGCTGTTAGCATGCTTGTGAACTCAATTCCAATGAAATATTTTGTTTGCATTTAACCTCCATTTTTCCAAAAAAATGTTTGAGTTTTACTAATATATTATTGCTTTTGACTTTGCCCATATACTGGTAAATTTATTGACAAATGAAAGACATTTAATGACATTATCAAATATTCTAGCAGGGAACTGTTTGCTTACTTGAGGTATGGTTTGGTTTGTTGCACTCAAACAAAATGTGAGTAATACACACTAATATAATTACTTTTGCTAAATTAAAATTAGAAATGATAAATATTAGAAAATAATATTAATGCACTCACTTATACAGCTAAGAACAAAATTTTAAAAATATTTTAAAGATTTATGGTACTGCTTCAAACATGGGACGCAAGTGATACGTTCTCAGAGTAGATCAGTTGCTCTGACTGTCTGAAATTATTAATCTAAAATTCTTGAAAAGAGAGTAGAGTGTATTCTAAATATTACCCTTTGACTTACACACACTAGAAATAACAACAACAAAACCCCCACAGTTTCCTGTTTAAACTTTGACATGTCTCGATACAACATTTAATCCCACTCATTTAAATACTCAAGCTTAATTAATGCTTAGTGTGGGCCAGGTTTTTACTATCCTCTTCCTTGGTCTCCATCTATGACCATGTCCCTATCATCACTACCAATTACCATGTACATCATCTTTTACCTTTAGGAAATCTAGAAAATATAGATTACAATTTACACATTATATGTGAAACATTGCAGATCATGTTGTTATAGCTTTCATAAAATGGAACATATTCACAAGAGAACTATATATAAGATCTACAAAATAAGCATGTTTTGAGCAAACAAATTTTCCTTGTGGCAGAAGAATGAGACACAAGACACTCTTTTATGGCCATACTACTTTGAGTAAAAAGAAAAAGTAAGCTAGGCAAATAACTTATACAAGAGGAACCCCAAATAACTGAAATTTATTTATAAGAAATTTTGTGTATTTATTCTTACATGTTTAAACTTTAGTTACCTTCAAAGTATTCTATGTTTGATGCAATACACATATTGAGATACTTTTCTCAATGCTCAAAGCAGATATTGAACTCATCAATTTTGATGACTTTTAGTACTCTACCATTTTGTTGTTGGTGTGGTCTTGTTTTGTTTCACTTCTTCCACAAGGACCTTATTCATCAGGAAAAAAAAAAAGTTGTTCTAAGTAACTGCCCTCTAAAATATAATTTTGTTTTTTTATTTTATTTTTTTTGAATCATTGGAAGGCACTGCAGCGATTTCTAAAAGAATTAGAAATTGACCTTCCATATGACCCAGTAATTCCCCTATTGGGAATATACCCAGAGGAACTCAAATCATCCTACAAAAAAAGATACCTGCACACGAATGTTTGTTGCAACTCTATTCACAATAGCAAAAACATGGAACCAACCATGTTGCCCATCAAAGCTGGACTGGATACAAAAAGTGTGGTACATTTACACAATGGAATATTATGCAGCCATAAAGAAGGACAAACTTATGAACTTTGCAGCAACTTGGATGGATTTAGAGTCGATACTCAGTGATCTATCACAGAGACAAAGAACAGAGTATCATATTTTCTCACTCATAAGCGAAACTTTAATAATTATAATACTATAAGAAAGGGATTGGCAGTAGTGGGAAACTGTCAGGGGAGGGGGACAGGATTGGCAGTTGAGGGAAACTGCTAGGAGAGGGAGGCACACACTTCATCAACAAGGGTACCTGCATAATCAACGTTTGTATACCTAACCTGGAACTGTATCCCACATCTTTATAATAAAAAATAAAAATAAAAGAGATAAAAAATAAAAATAAAATGACCAAAAAGTTGCTCTAAGTACCTGCCCTCCGAAACATAATTTTGTTTTTTTAATTTATGTTTTATTTTTTTGAGTCAGAGTCTCACTCTGTCACCCAGGCTAGAGTGCAGTGGCACACTCATGACCACCACAGCCTCTATCCTGGGCTTAGGTGATCCTTCTCCTTCAGCTGTCCAAGTAGCTGGGACTACAGGCATGTACCACCATGCCCAGCTAATTTTTCTTTTTTTTTATTTATTGTAGAGATGAGATCTCGCCATGTTGCCTGGGCTGGTCTCAACACCCTAGGCTTAAGCAATCCTTTTACCTCCACCTCCCAAAGTGCTGGGATTATAAGCGTGAGCCGCCTGGCCTGGTTCCTTTTTTGTTTTTGTTAAGGGGTCCCTCTTCCTCATACAACAGTAGGAGACATGGTTATCAAGCTCTTATTTTCATTAATCGGTTAAAGATTAATTTGTTAGGGATGGATTTATAAGAGGGGAAGAAAGGACTCTACATGTTTTCCAGAATGATCCTCTACCATGGAAGCCAGGGTACAGATGTCAGTGTTACTCAGTGATAGTATGATTATATCATCCTCAAACATTACTTTGATATAATATTAAAAAATAAATACCTATGGTTAATATTTCAGACAATTTAAATTTTTCTTAAGCAAACATTCCAAAACATAATATGCTCTTCAACAAGTGTCTAATCAAATCCTGGCTTGAACCAAAACTATTATTTTAAAGATACAAGGTTTATTTTGGTCTTTCAGAAATGTTATTACTAGAGAATGTTATTTGAGGAAAACATTGAGATGGAAAGGTCCTGTGATCTGGGGGAAGGAAAAAAGCTTCAGAATTTCTCTTTGTTATGCATTGTAAATCTGATATCTTTGGTAATTGAATCTCTTGGAATAACATTGTCCAGTAAGATAAAGAGAAATCCCCATTGTCAGTTAGATAGCGAGATGCAAACATGTATCTTCCTAGACAATGTCACCATGAAATAATTGCTTCATTGTTGAGCGAAACTTGCTTCTTCCCTGTGGGCTATTTCTAGAAAGATAATCCTTTTTTCCCATCTGAGAAATACAATTATTAATTTCTCATATTGTTTTTTAATAGTACCAACAACAAGATTCAGAGAGAACAGATAGTGAAAACATTCTCTATGAGGCCTCTACTGGGAAGTGGGGTCAGAAGGAAATGATGACTTCACTCCAGGTATAAAGCAAACTATGTCATTATGAGAAAGATCTTTATAAGCAAAGAGAACGAAAAGTTTGCAATCACAAAAAGGTAGAATATTGAGGATCAGGAATCTTTATTGTGAGATTTTGAGTTAACAGGTAAATGCTTTTTGTCTCTCCTTTTAAATTTCAGTGTGTATGGGACAAAAAAAAGGCCAACTGTTATGTGAGTTTGATTACAACATTTGATCTCAAAAGTGTAAGAAATTTTTCTGCAATGTACATAAACTTAGATTATTATGGTTTTTATTTTTGATGTTTACTACAAATTTGCATAACTTTGAGCAGCCTTAATTTTTTCCCACGTGTAATTTTACAGAAACTCCTATACACTTATGATTTTAATTACTCTAATTGTAACACTTTCACAAAATCCACACGAAATCACAATAAAATGGAACAAACCAGTAATAATTTTAAAAATAATAAATGGCTTTCTTTACAAGAGAAATAATCTATTTGTTGACCAAAATATATTCATCTTGCATAAATACCTAGTGGGTACCTAAATTCACTAAAGTGAATTAAAAAGAATAAATAAATCACATATACAGTGCAAAAGGAAATTTAGGAAACAAAACGCTAAAACCTGGATATTTCTTTCCTTTTCTTTTTATAACAATTTTATGAAGTTAACACATTATTTTGTATATATCAAAAATTATATTTTATTTTTAATGGTTTTTTGAAAATATATTATACTATAGAAAATGCAGATCATTCCAAATAGAACTTTAAAATGATAGGTGATATGAGAATATAGAACTTTGTCACTGTGTTGCATTTCTGTCTTTGAAATTATAAGTTAATGTGAATCTCCAATAAAAAAAAATCTGTAACATAGTTACTTTCTTTTCTAATTGCTTTGTATTAGAAATACAGTTTTCCTCATGTGGATGAATTTTTCTTGGAACCGCAACATGCTGTGATAGGCTCCTTCTCCACAGAGCACAGTCTCTTCAGACTCAGTGTGTCACTTGCTCTGTATTTGAATGAGCTCTACCCTGTTGGGGTCGTTCTAGCTTGTCTGTCCATTGCAAGGTAAGTTGGCCTCATCCTGAACCCAGTATTAGTCTTACCTAGCAAGCCTCCCTGAAGACACTTTTGCCAATTCAGTCCCTATCAATAATGAAGTTGAAATTGTGGACCTGTCTAATACATTTTAAATGCATTTATCAGCTTATTTAGCACTTGATAAAAATGGAAAATTTATTTATCATGTGTATGAAGTATATGTTCATTTCTCGTTCCAGGTACTTCTCTGAAGTTTATTCTCTTCCTTTAATTAAGTGACATACAATGACAAGGCATTTGTTTTTATTTTATTTTAAAGACGTGAAGTACAACTCAGGATAAGGTATACAAATGGTCATGGTACAGGTAAAGTTGGGGCCTGACTTTGATCCACACATCACCTGGTTTGAGATGAGGTACCCTTATTGATGAAGTGTGCCTCTCAAGGCAGTGTCCCATTACTGCCAACCCCTTTCTAATAGTATTATGATAATTGTTCAGGGTCCGCGTATGAGTAAAAACATATGATACTCAGTTCTTTGTTTTTGTGATAGATTTCTGAGTATTATAGACTCTAAATCCATCCAAGTTACTACAAAGTTCATAAGTTTGTCCTTTTTTTTTTTTGGCTGCATAATATTCCATCATGTATATGTACCACATTTTTTAAAATCCAGTCTATTTTTGATGGACAACACAGTTGGTTCCATATTTGTGCTATTGTAAATAGTGCTCCCATAAACATGCATGTGCAGGTATCTTTTTTGTAGAATGATCTGAGTTCCTCAGGGTATATTCGCAGAAGGGGGATGGCTGAGTTGTATGGAAGATCAATTTTTAGATCTTTTAGGAATTGCCACACTGTTTTCCACAGAGGTTGCATTAGTTTACACTCTCACCAATAGTGTAGAAGTGTTCCTTTTTTCACACATCCTCTCCAACATCAGTTGTTTTTTGAGTTATTGTTGGTTATCCTGACAGAAGTTAAGTGGAATCTCAGAGTGGTTTTAATTTGCATTTCTTTCATGATTTGTGAGGCTGAGCATTTTTCCATGAATTTGTTGGCTGCTTGTACGTCTTTTTTTGAGAAGTGTCTATTCATATCTTTTACCCACTTTTTGATAGGGCTTTTTTATTTTTTTCTTTTTGGCATGTTTGACTTCCTTGTAGATTCTAGATGTTAGACCTTTGTCAGATATACAGTTGGCAAATCACTTTTCCTTGACTGTGGGTTATCTCCTGGCTCTTTTAATGGTTTGTTTGTTTGTTTGTTTGCTTGTTTTTGCTTTGCAGAAGCTTTTAAGTTTGGTGAGTTCCCACTTGTCAATATTATTTCTTATTGCATAAGCATTTGGAGTTTTGAACAAGAATTGATTGCCAGTCCCAATTTTCAGAAATGTGTCTCTACATTTTCTAAGGGTCTTATGAGGTTTTACATTTAGGACTTTTTTCCATTTAGAGTTGATTTTTGTGTATAATGATAGGTATGAGTCTTGTTTTAATCTTCTGCATGTGGTCAACTGATTTTTCCTTTTCCCAGCATCATTTACTGAATAAGTTCTCCTCTCCCCAGTGGTTGTTAGTGAAGACTTTGTCAAAAAAGAATTGGTTGAAAAATTGAGGTTTTGCTTCTGGAATCTCCTGTTCCATCGGTCTTTGTGCTTGTTCTTGTACCAGTACCAGGTTGTTTTTATTATTGCAGCCTAATAATAAAGTTTAAAGTCTGGAAGCATACTACCTTCTGCTTTGTTTCTTTTGCTGAGGGTTATTTTGGCTATTCGTGATCATTTATGTTTCCATATGAATTTCTGTACTGTTGTTACAGGTCTGAGAAGAATGATGTTGGTAATTTAATGGGCATTGTGTTAAATCTGTAGATTGCCTTTGTTCGGTTGGGCATCATTTTTATTTCTCTAATTTTAACACAATGACCATGTTTAAGACTCAATACAAAATGTTTCAGTATCTTTCAGGAAACCCTACTCTTATTTAATTTATTGATGTTTCCTTTTTAGTTGAGCAAGTGAACTATATTTCACATTTCTTTTTTTTTTTCCCCTTGAAATTTAAAGCCTGTAAACATGGGATTCTGAATACAGACTGCATTAAACACTAAGTTTCTATCGAAAGCCCCATAAAATATCAATAGAAGTCAATTAATTTAAACTGCAGATTTTCAGGTAGGACTAGAGACACCATTATTTTACAGAAGAAACTAAATTGCTATCAGCAGTGCTGCTCAATAAATTAATGTTGACACTCTGTGACATGGCGTGGTATATTTTAATCCACCTGATACTGCTGTAACTAATACTCTGGGAAATGTTCTGGCCAGTTAAAACAATTATGTTTTATATGCCTATTATGTGTAATCCTTAAGATGGGGTCCCCTCTGATTATAAATCATTTCCCACGATCTGGGGATAAAAACAGCCTCTTTTATTACCAGGTCAATTTATTGCATGCTGTGGAATCGCTGTTCTTTGTAGAAAACAACTTCTTTTTTTCTAACTTGTCTCACATTTCCTCATATTCTTTGTGTAACTGAAACTAGAAATATTCTCTGCTAACCTCTCAGGTGGAGATTTTTTATCCTCTCTTATTTATGGCCCTAAAAAAAGGAAGATGGAGACAGAGACTTGTAAAATGTTCGGTTTGATGTTTCTTCTAGATTCATTCTATAACTTTCATTTATAAAACTGGCTTGCTCCATTGACATTAAAAACAACCTGCTACAGCATATTCTAACTCTCTTCTTCTTCCTCCTCCTCCAAATAAACATATTAATTTACTATTGATTTTGGAACCTAGAATACAACTTCCTATCCTTTTGAAGTTCTTTGTTTATTTCTTGTTTCATTTCAAATATTTAGAATCATCCAGCAATAGTGTCATTATATCCCCACATCCCCCAAGTATCTTTGCATCGTATTTCAAGGACACATTTTGTTATTTTTAAAAACATTGACTTCCTCCATATTTGAAAAGTCAAGTTTACATTTCACATATTTTTCTCACTCTATTATCCCATATATATATATATATATTTCTTTTTTGGCATTGTTGAGAAACACAATCTTGTAACCTCTAAGTTTTTTTATTTGTTTATTTTTTATTTGTTTCTATTTGATTGCCTTTTTAATTTGTTTGTTAGCTTTCAAATTAAATATTATGGTATATCACTTTAACTCTTGTTGATAACTTCAACTTATGTTCCTTACAGTTTGTTATTCAAACTTATCTGTTATAAATATAAACTACAAAAAGTGCATAACCATTTTCTGCACACAATTAGAATCTGCTGACTACTCCTGGATAAAATCATATAACCTTAAAAATTTTTCCTCTGTTAGAGTGTTAAACTCAACTGTGCTTGTGTTACAGGACAACATTCTATTTACCATTTTTTACAATGGCCATTTTAATAGTTTTTCAATGTTTTAAAATACCTGTTTATCTAACTCAGTATAAAAGCTAATGACTTTTTTTACAGATAAAATAGAAGTCAACATGTTTTCAGCATCCATATTTTGAATGCAGTGTAATAAAAATTGTATAATTTCAAATCTGTTAAAATTACTTTCTAACTTAGCAACAAATAAAAAGGAAACTCAAACATGGCAGAAAACAGTGAAATAATTTTGACAGGTAAGATATTTCAGAAATGTATGAAGTCTCAACTTTTACTTCAGTGTGTAATATTGCAGAATTAATTATTTTAATTTCAGAGAAATTATCAAATTACTTATATTCTCTTAGTCCCATAATTATTATTATTGACAAAGAATTTACTTTGCACATTGAATTCTGCTGATTCAATGAAGGTACTTAAATAACCCACATTATATGTTTTATGAATTAATAATTAAAGATATATGGTTAATTTTAGCTACAACAGCTTCCTCTGAGCTTAAATATTACATTGTAATTTTCTTTCAGAATATTAGTTATTTTGCTTTGTTTTGTTTGTCTTTGACTAAACAATAAAAAAACTTTTTAAAGTTTAATTGCAATATAAAGTTACTTTATTTACCTTTCTTATAGTTTTCATGTCTAATTAACTTAAATGATGGGAAATGTCACACTTTTAAAAGCCTCTGGTTTCATTATTGATTTACATGCCAATTCAATTATTTTCAATTCATGATCTGAACCTGAAATGATTACAAAACATGATACAAATTGAAATTATTCATGTAATTGGATAAGGCTAGTATGAATTTATTTAGAAAATATTCTAGGATAAATAAAAACAAAAACACTACATACCAAAATCTCTGGGATATCATGAAAATGATTCTGAGAAGGAAGTTTTCAATGTTGCATACACATATCAAGAAAACAGAAGGATCTCAAATAAATAGTCTTACATTGTATCTAAGGGAACTGAAAAAACAAGAGTAATCCAATCCCAAAATGATTTGAAAAATGAAAACCCTTAAATAAAAGTGATAGGTAAATAAAATATAAACAAAAAAAGTCACACAAAGAATCAACAATAAGAAAAACTCATTCTTTGCGAAGATAAATAAAATTGACAGTCACTTGGCCAGAGTAACAAAAAAAGAGAACATTTGCATAAATGCAATTTGAAACAAAAAAGATGATGCTGCTACTGACCCTGAAGAAATACAAAGGATTATAATAGATTACTATAAACATTTGTATGCAAATAAACTAGAACATCTGGAGAAAATGGAGGAATCCCTGGCATAACATAACCTCCTATGATAGAAACAGAAAGAAATTGAAACTCTAAATATATCAATAACACTCCAAGAAATTGTCTCAGTAATAAACCCCTCTTTCAAAAAAAAAAAAAAGTCCTGGGTCAGATGTTTTCTCAGCTGAATTCTATACAAGACATACAAAGAGGAGCTGATACCAATTCTATTGAAAGTACTCAATGAAGAAGGAAGAAATTCTGTCTAGCTCATTCTATGTGAAGCCAATATTATGCTAATACTTGAAATAGCAAAGACTCAACAAGGAAAAAAAGCCATGGGCCAATTTCCCTGATGAATATAGATGTAAAATTCTCAATAAGGTTCTAGCAAACTATACCTCACAGCACATTTCAAGGTCATTCATAATGACCAGATGGACTTTATTCCCAGGATACAGGGTGGGTTCAAAATATGCAAATCAATAAATTTAATCCATCACATAAACATGTGTAAAACCAAGAACTGCATGATTATTTTATTGGAAGAAGAAAATACAATCAATAAAATCCAATATTCTTGCTTGATAAAAATTCCCGAACACATAGGCATCAAAGGAATGTTTCTCAAAATAATAAGAGCTATCTAAAACACACTTGCAGCCAACATTATAATTAATGGGCAGAAGCTTAAAGCATTCCTGTTCAAAGAAAAGGAACAAGACAAGAATGTCCATTCTCATCCCTCCTATCTAAATAGTACTGGAAGTCATCGCCACAGAAATCAAATGGGAAGAAAGATCCAAAATAATCACTGTGGAACAGCAGACTGAAGCCTCTGTAACTGAATGAGGCAGAGAATAAGGACACAGCCACTGATAGACATAGGCACCCTGAACAAATTTGGATGGATGAAGCACCCTGAACATAGGGGATGTCTGTTTAAACACACAGAGACCACAATGCAGAGTGTTGCAATGGTAGACACTGGAATCTGGGCCCCACTCTCCCACCATGCATCAGGCTCACATAGGAACTGAAGCTCTGCCCTGTGTCTGAGAGGGTGTGAATGATCCTGACATATTCTGTGTTAGTTTTCCTCCTTCCCAGCTGCATGCAAATCATGGGTTCCATGCAGGAGCAATCCCAGTAAGGACACATTGGTGGGCAATGACAGCTCAAGACGAATGGAGAACAAACCCACTCTCAGGCAGCTTCCAAGGTTGTAATATCCACTAGCAGGGCCCAGCAGCCAGTTCCCAGGCCAGGAAAGTTCATCTGCAGATTAAACTTGGCTGGCCACTGAGACCAGTATCTGATACCAGGTGACCACCACTCAAGATCAGGAAGGATCATTAGCCAGTCCCGCATGCACATAGGACAGATACTCTGGGGCAGGGAGCTCACTCTCTTTCAAGTGCTGAACATGGATTTGAATGGGGAGGAAGTGGCATCTGGGCTGCAAACTGCAAACCTGCAGACTGGATGGAGGGCATCCCCCAACCAACCCATTCCCTGCAGAGTACTTTGAACAGATCTGAAAACTATCCCTGCTGGACTAGCCATGAGAAGAACTTTGCAACAGACGTGACTTTTTGGGGGGTAGAGCACAGAGCAGAAGTGATTGCTCCTCTCTTTCTCTCTCACTGAGTGATCAATATTCAACAAGACAAAGGGCCCTAGAATAGATGGACATTAAATAGCTTTAGATCAGCAAAACCAAAGAGGAAAGATAAAAAGGGAAGAGTTACTTTTCACAAATGAGGGAAAAAATCAATATCAACAAAAATAGGACATCCTTTAAAGAGACAGTACCTAAAAAGGTAGCTATTAGTGCACAAATAATGGAAGTCCCCTAGAAAAATCTGTCCCAGATGAAAGTCGTAGAACTCAGAAACTGGATGGCTAAAATAGATAAAGAGAACCACAAGAAACTAGAAGCAAAACTTACCAAAGTCATATAGCAACTAAAAGTAGAGTTGACAAATTTCAGAAAAACTTATACTGAAACACTGGAAATGAGTAACTTCATTCTGGAAGTTAAAAACATAATAATAAGCATAGGAAGCAGAGTCAATTAGGCAGATGAAAGAATCTGAGAGCTTGAAGACCAAAAATGCAACTAACCCAATCTGTCAAAAACATTGAAAAAATGCTCAGAAAAAATAAACAAAGCCCCCAAGAGATGGAGGACTATGTCAAGAAGTAAAAATCTATGCCTAATTAGTATCTCTCAAGCAGAAAGGGAAACTGAGAACAGCATGGAATAAGTATTTCAAGAGGACATCCTAGAAAACTTTCCACATCTTGCTGAGAGGCAGTAATTCAAGTATAAGAGATTCAGAGAACCCTGGCAAAGTACAACCTGAAAAGGCCATCCCCAAGACACATAAATATCTGGTTTCTCAAAGTAAGCATGAAAGAAAAAAATCCTAAAGGCTGCAAGTGAGGACGGTCAAACCACCTACCAAGGAAGACTCATTGACATTGCTCCAGACTTACCTGCATAAACACTTCAAACTAGAAGGAATTGGGCTCCCATTTTTAATATTCTCAAATTAAACAATTCCAGTCAAAATTTTTCTACCCCTCCAAGCTAAGCTTTATCAGTGACAGATAATTAAAATCCTTTACTGACACCCAATCCTTATGCTGTCTCCAGACCAATTCTTGAGGAGATGCTTAAGGTGCTGAACACAGAAACAAAAGAACAGCCATACCCATCACAAAAGTACAGGCAGAGTTAACAGAGTATACAGCTTATTCGTAACAATGAAAATAAACAAATATATACCAAAAAAGTAAACAAAGAAACCCCTTAAAAGCCGTATGACAGAGATAAACTATCACAATCCAATAATTAATTTGAATGTGAATGGACTGAATGTGCCACTGAGGAGGCATACAGTGACAAACTGGATGAAAAAGTACTATCTAGCATCCTGTTGTCCTCAGGAAACTCATCTCACTGCAAAGGACACCGAGAGGTTCAAAGTTAGAGGCTGGAAAATGTCCTTTCAAGTTAGTGAGAAACAAAAAAGAGAAAAGATTGCTTTTCTGATAATAGAAAAAGAAAATTCACACCATCAAAAGTTAAAAAAGACACAGAAAGACACTATATTGTGATAAAAGACTTAATCTTCCAACAAGAAATATCTATCTTAAACAAATATGTACCCAACACAGGAGCACCAGGTTCCAGGTTTTATAAAACTACTACTACTAAGTAAACTAACAGAGGACATTGACACTCATAAAATCATAGTTGGAGACCTCAATATCCTAGACAGATTATTGAGGCAAAAAATCAACAAAGAGATCTGGAACCTTAACTTGACTCTCAATAAAATTTATGTAATAGACATCTAAAGAACATTCTACTCGAGAATTATAGCGTACCCATTCTACTCATCAGTACATGGAACATACTCCAAGATTGATCACATTCTTGGACATAAATCAAGTGTGAACAAATTTCAAAAGGTCTAAAAAATTCGTGCACCTTCTCAGATCACAGTGGAATAAAAATAAATATCGCCAAGATTCCCCTGAAATACACAAAGACCTGGACACTAAGCAATATGCTGCTGAACGACTTCTGGGTTAACACAGAAATTGAGACAGACATTTTAAAAAAAATCCTGGATACAAAGGAAAACATCTTATCAGAATATCAGGGATGCCATAAAAGTGATATTAAAAGGAAAATTCATATCATTCACATGCACATCAAGAAAATAGAAAGATCACAAGTAAACAGCCTAACATCACACCTGGGGGAGCTGGAAAAGCTAGATCAGCTAAATCCTAATTTCAGTAGAAAAATCCAGATCACTAATTTAAAATCACAATCGCATGATATAGAAGACAAAAATAATCATAGAAAGGATCAAATCAATGAAGGAAGCAATGGATCACTTCCAACTAGGTTGTTCTAATTAACATTTAATTTTCGAGTGTTTATTAATTAAATATGCAATAGCACTGTGAATGTATTGATACTTGCTGATGGTTAACCTGGAAATGTGTGACTTAATTATAGTTTGCTTATTTTAATGTTTTATATTTTTTTCCCAGAAGGGTTATACTTGTTCAAAATTATTCAAATACTCATTCTTGGGCTCTTATTATAAGCAGAAGTATATAGTTTATAACATTTTGCTCCAGATTTGATGATAATTGATTCAACATCATCAAGATCCTGGACTTCTTTGGTCTTACTCTGTCTTCCCATCATTCATCAGGCCTGCAATTGAAAATGACCATAAACACAGAAATTCTACTCTTTGAGACTAGGAAACACTTTCCTCTATGTGAGACACATGATTAACTACCGGAATTCTCACCTCTTTTTACATCCTTATTATTTTTTGCCACAGGAATCTTAAGTCATGGGCTACCACTTTACTGTTAAAATCTTGTGCCACACTACTCAATCCCTCACTCATTTCACTTAGTTTTTTAATACAGAGGAAGAAAAGAATGTTTAATTCAGGGGAGGAATAATTGTTTTGAAAGAAAGGGAATATATCAAAATACATGAGAGTCTGAACAAAGTAGAACATCGTACCCAGGGGATTTTCTTGCATTTTAATAAGCAAAGATGCCAAAGTTGATCCTCATGATACATAGTATTAATTATGAGTGTAGACATTAACTCCCTATAGAGTAAAATATCAAAAAAGTATTAATTCATAATAATATTTTACATTTGAGATCAATAAGGAGATAACTATGTAATCTGGTTTGGCTTAATTACAAATTTCTCCCATTCTTTATTCCTTCCTTAGATATGATAGCATAACTTTTTAATTTAATAACTAGCCCTGTATTTAGTCATTGCTTAATAAGAATCTGTACTATAAAATAAGTGATTAATTTATCTTCTCTTTTAAGCTACTCATTTCTGAGTGAATCATTTACTGATTTCAGGTATCTAATATTTTCATGTGGCCTTATTGAGAATTTGCAATTTGCCACCTAATGAACTTAATTTCTTTACTAAATATATATTGACCACCAGTTATAGCTAGGTATTTACTATGGCATCTATTGGACACTTAAGTTTGTAAATGTCCACAGGAAAAATTAAAGTGGAACTGTTTCCAAGGACATATCTCTCCTGTATTTTCTGTCTCTGATTTTGTTTCTTTGTATTTGTTTGTTATTTATTTATCTATTTATTTCAGTAGTTTTGTTTTGTTGTGTTTTGTTTTTTGAGTTGGAGTCTCACTCTGTTGCCCAGACTGGAGTGCAGTGGCCGCTCCGGCTACCGCAGC
>NW_007246433.1:371248-378648 GCF_000164805.1 Carlito syrichta
TGTCTCGAACCCGCGGGCTCAGGCAATCCACTCACCTCAGTCTCCCAAAGGCGCAGGATTACAGGCTGAGTCACCGAGCCCGGCTATTTCAGCAGTTTTAAGGAGTACAAATAGTTTTTGGATATATGGTTGCATTGTATATTGGCAAAGAAGTCTGGGTTTTAACGGTACCCACCACCCCTTATCTCTTCTTTCCTCCACCTCTGCCCCACTTATGAATCTCTAACGTATATAATTTCCCTTGCCTTTACAGATTTTTACTTTAGCTTCTACTTACAAATGAGAACATGTGGTGTTTGGTTTTTTGTTTCAGAGTTAGTTCACTAAGGATAATGTTCTCCAACCCCATCCAGTTGCTGCAAAAACATTATTTCAAAGCACATATTTCACTGAAAGTTCCTGGAGAGAATAGTCATATAGTTAGAATACATGGCAAAATGTATTATACTTATTTAGCATTAATTAGAAAAAAGATACTTATTTAATGAATTCTAGGTCCAGAGCCCTTTTGCTAGGGATTATATATTATAATTAAAATTTTTTCACTTGAACCTGGCAAGTAGGTGTTTTTGATTTGCTTTGTTTTGTGATGAGTGGGGTCTCATTGTCTCTTCCAGGCTAAAGTGCAGTGGCAAGATGATGGCTCACAATAGCCTTGACCTCCTGGGCAAGGGTAATCCTTCTGCACTAGCTTCTAGAGTAGCTGGGACTTCAGGTGCTGGCCACCACGCCCAGCTAATTTTTTTTTTTGTCCCCCTAGGCTTGTTTTGAACTCCTGGACTCAAGCAATCTTCTCATCTTGGCTTCCCCGAATGCTGGGATTATAGACATAAGCCACTGTGTCCAGTTGTAATAATTTTAACGCTTAGTACTAATTGCATAAGATTTTACTGTGTTACTACTCAGTTGCAGTCAATAGATTAAAATTTAAATTTAACATGGTTGATACTCTCGCAGGTATCTTAGTCTTTAAAGTGTGTGTGTGTTTCTGAGAGTGACCCAAGGTTAGTGTTTATTCTTTAATCTTTTGTACTACACTGAACCATCTAATGTATAAGCACTACCAAATGAGTATAGGATGAAATAATTACCATTCTTGTATTAATATAATTATAAAAAAACCCAGAAACCTAACTGTACTTGTGTTTGCATTTTGGACGGCTAGAAAAGATAAGGCCATCATCTATGCTGTCTTCATTAAGCCTTTCATAGAACTTTGAGCAGAGAATTATAATCTTTGAATTCTGTCTCTGTATCCCTCAGCCCCAATTAATCTAGTGTTTCTTAACCTTTCCAGTGTCAGAGTTTCTGAGATTTATAAATGTTATGTTCATGGTAAAAAAAAGTTTTTTATGAAAAGTAAAAATTTCTCAGATTTGAGAAAAATTCATAGATTTCAAATTTATTTTACCAAAACAAGTATATATTAAATAACCAAATTTTTAAGTGTAAATAAAAAATAAACATTTTAATTACTCCATTATCTGCATGTATGAATACCTTTTACTTAGTACCTACCATGAGCCTTGTATTGTTTTACCTTAGTCACTGATGTTACAACAGTTAACATATGCTACCCTCATGATACTTACACTCCAAAAGGAAGACATAATGGACACATAAGTATATAAATTGGGCGATGCAATTTCAGACAGTAATAAATGCCACAAGAATAGGAAAACATGAAATAATAAAAAGTGATGATAGAGATTATCTGGTCCCTTGTTCTAATCGAAGTTGACCCCCTCAATTAAGTGGGATTAGAGTTGACACCTGACTGACAAGCAGAAGCTAATCACCCATAAAAATAAGAACACATGATTCCAGGAATAGTGATATACACGTTTAGAAGAAATTCAGTAAGTGTATTCGATATGAGAAACAAAATGAAGACCAGTGGCTGGAGTGCAGAAAAGAGGAAGAATAAATCATACCCAATCCTGTCAGGACATGGAGACCATAGTAAGGAGGTCAAATGGTTTTCTAAGTCTAACAGGGATTTTTCAGTTAATATATCATATTTTACTTGACTTTTGAATATAAAAATGAAATATATATCTTTGAAAAAATACAATGTTGATGAATATTGCAAAAATTATTTCCAAGTTCTCATAATAACATGCTTATTTTGAATAGAAAGCATTTTTGTTGTAACCATCAACTTTATATTGAAAGTAAAATATAGTACTGACTGAGTGGGGTTTTTTTTTGGTTTTGTCAATCAAAATAGTGACTTTTGATATAACCAGCATGTTGTGAAAATTCAGAAAAACCTTCTATTTAATATAATCTGTATAACATTTTGAAAGTTCAGGCATATTAAACTCATCAGATAGTGTATTATAAAGTTACCAGTAGGCTGTGAAATTAGCCATAATAAAGTCACTGTAAGGGAATTTTTTTTTTCCTTACCACACAAGCTGGTAAAAGCATACAAGCCTGGATTAGGACAAAATTTCTTTCAGAAATCATTTCTGTTTCTTGTGAATAAGAATGAATTTTCTGGATAATTCAAGCAAAGTATATGTACCCTATTAAAGTCAAGTGTAAATATTTAATATGTTAGGTTTTATTTATGTCTATCAATAAGTATATTTATATTTTCTCTATCATGATTTTTTAGAAAGATTCTATCGTGTATAATGCAGTATATCAAATCACTGAAACAAGCTGGCATATTATAGATTTTGGGAGAAAATCAAGCTAACTAATGAGCTAGCTCAACGTATCTGTGACTTTCAACAACTAAAAAAGACATGCCTTACTAACAATTTATAGGGTCGATTCATAATTTACTACTAGGTCATATGATTGACAATCATCTAAAAGGTTTCTTCCCCCCACAGATGCATGACTCATAATTCATCTTATATATAGGCAACTATATGGTTGAAAACTTGCTTGCATTAATAAATGGAAAAGGCAGATACTGTGTTTTTATTACACTGTGTTAGAGAGTGTATATAAATTAACTAAATTAATTGAATTATGTTTTTAGTCCAGCTGGAAATTAGATTTTAAAATGTTCATAAATCTTTGAATAAAGAAGCTTGTAAAAGCAAAATAATTCACAATATTTTTAAAGCTTATAAAAAGGAAGATTTTTTTTTAAAAAATCACTGAAAATGCATTTGTCAGGAGAACGGAGGCTATATACTCTGATTTTATTGTATATGTATGGGACTCTTAGCCCTTTATATTCTGGGGCTGAATCCTTATGGAATGACTGAAAGTATGCATGTATGCATATATGCATATACACATCTATCTATCAACATGCACAGAAATCAAGATATATTTGTGAAAATATATTTGTGTATATATCTCTACTCCACGTTCCCAAGCGAGAATATCACAATCTATAAGTTTTACCCAACCAGAACTACTCCTCATGTCACAACACACTTTCATGTAAAAACACACTTTCGGGAGAAAATGAAAGAAAAATTTCCTAATGACACTAATCATGTTCTTCAAATTCTAAGGAGGTAACAGATACTGGGTAATTAGAAATCGAACCTTTGTTTGTAATGGCAGAAGAAAATTCATGAAAATTTGATCTGTGGTTTTCAGTTGAACCATCTTCTACTATAAAATAATTCGCATGGTATAAATTTAACGACTGTGTTTTGACATTAGACTAGACACTGCAGACAAAGAGGCACTTAAGATACCAGCTTTTTCCTTAAGAAACATATTCCCTACAGAGGTTTAAAAGCAATGCAGTTTCCTGTAATTATCACATACCTTTCTAATTTTCTCTGAAAATAAATCCTAGCATCATCCAAGGGAAAACACTCCTTCCATTTCCACATATTTTTTGGGACTAGGATTGATCTCCTCTTCCAAATTTTTGGATAAAGTTTTATTTATTTAAGGCAAGAAATATATTGTATACACTGGGCCATGAGGTGAGTGATAGAAAGGTAAAGGTGTGAACTAAGTTGATCTAATTTGAGTGAAGCTAAAACACTTTGAATTTATTTGAAGGTACAGATTCTATCTGTCCTTCTAGGCCAGATAGAATAGGCTGTGACATTTAAAATGTAATGGCTATGAAACTAGGGATTGTATCCGTTAAAGAAGTCAGAAAGGAGCCAGCTCTAAGGACATAGAACTAATAATTACTTTGATGCTATAAAGTGAGTTTACTGTTGTCTTTTGTAAAGACATTAATGTTCCCCCATAATATTCATTCCTTGAACAAGTGAATTCACTTTTTTAAGCCAACATATGAGTTTACAGCATGCAAGTCCTAAAAAATACTGAATAATAAAATAAATCAAATATTATCAGCTAGGTATTCATAAAATAGGCATTTGGGTCATCACACACAAAGTAAAAAGTGGGTAATAGGATCAGTGAGCAAACAGAAAAGCTCAAGCTAGTATATAATTAACTGAAAATTTGAGTGGAGTGGAAGCAAACTCTAAAAGGCCAACTCTTGTGATAATTTTTAGGTTTTTTTAAAGAAATCTAAGAACACCAAAAAATCATATAGCTAGTGAGAGCAATAAAAAAATAGATAAACTTTTTACCATTAGTGCTATAAACATAACAGGAAAAGAAATAATAAAAAATAATTAGCAAGAAACAACTCATACCCAAGAATATCTACTAAAATAGAAAAATACAAGTATATTACAATGTATTGTAGTATCAGTGTTCTAAGAAAAGTACAAAAATATTGTAGAACTTGGGAACAGGACTTTAAAAAACATTATAGAGATAAATAACATGTTTTAAACTTCAGTGGGAATATGGAGACAGTTAATGATTTAACAGAAGTTCATGATACATTTAGGAGTTGGTGGAAATTAAAAAGACTATTTGCAATTGAATCTTGGAGTTGCTAATTATGCATATTATTATATGCAGACAACATCAGTTTTTTAGTAAAGGAGGAATAAGATGATAATGAATTCTAAAGAAAGTATTAATTATGAGGCTTTTGAAGTGCTTTCAGAAATTTTAAGAGAAAATGAGCTCATCTGGTTATTTGGAACAACTCACAGAGTGTGTGTGTGTGTCTCTGTGTATGTGTGTGTTTGTGTACACACATGCACATACACAAGTATTTGTGTATTTATTTATGGGAGACATTATCTTTGTGAAGGATGAGTCATTGATTATGGGTAAAATACATTAAAAATTTAAAGAAGAAAGCAAAATGATACTTCAGAGAATATCAATCTAGAAGAAAAGGACCTGCAGATAGAAAAATCTTAGGCAGAAACTCAGGATGAAGTGATGCTTCAAACAGAAGATGTTGGAACACATTTTATTTTTAATTTTAAAAGATAGAAACATTAATGAGTTCAAATAAATGGCTAAAGATAATTTTCAGTGTACTAGGTTAGGAACTGCCTAAATAAAAACTAAGATACTATTTCCTGCAACTGTATAAAAAAGAACAGGAAAACTCATATGAGAATATGATATATATTACCATGGACATAAATACCACAAATGACATGACGATTCTGAAATGTATCAGAACTTTGTTATATTTTACGAAAAATATCACATAGACATTGCATAGTTGTTGGGAGCTGGCCACGGAGGCCCACTGAGCATTAGGGATCAGGAAGGGCCGTTGACCCCGAGACCACTAGGATGCGTTCAGGAGCTATTGACCCCATTTCTTCACCCTTTCTACTC
Source organism: Carlito syrichta (assembly GCF_000164805.1). Lineage (NCBI taxonomy): Eukaryota > Metazoa > Chordata > Mammalia > Primates > Tarsiidae > Carlito > Carlito syrichta. Next base: position 376,910 of record NW_007246433.1, read on the forward strand.
AGCACTAACCAGATTAAGCTCCTGTGAGCTCAAAACATAAACTCTGAGACAGGGATGAACACAAGCTAACTTTAGAAGTTCATTGCTCCCATTCTTCCACAAACTGCAGTTTTGGCTTTCACATAACTTATAATTCAAACTCCTGTCACATCTAAGAGCCTTAGTATTGGTCATAGGCTTCTGGGTCATGATCTTAGGATTTATTGAAGTTGTAAATTGCAGAATATAGTTTTAGAAGACAGCCATTTTGTTGAAAGAATGTGGCTGGGTTACTTGCAGGTAGCCCACTGTGAACTTTGGACTGGGCCACATTCCAAACATTCTGGGATGGGCCACTTTAGTTTGTAAAGTAAATACTTAAGCTTCTATAGAATTGTTTAACTTGCCATAAATCAATCAGCTTAGGATGAAAAAGGTTTATAGAATATCAGTCATGGATTAGGTTATCCTTTGTTATGGGATTTTAAGATTATCATATGAAAAGGGTTTAAAGGCAGTCATGGATTTAGGTTTCTTCGATTAGGTTATAGGATTATACCTGAAAGCACATCTGGTGGGTGAGGAACGCCCCTCACACACCCGACTGTGTATGAAAGACCTGTTGTAATTCCCAATAAATGGTTTCTGCACTAGACTGGAGTCCAGTCTCTTTCTTTCTCTCTCTTTCTTCTTCCCTCCAATTGCTGATGCCGCCTCCACCTTTGGGGTTCCCTGAACCCAGCTGGAGCTGGTCTCCAGCAAGTGGCACCTGAATGTGGGACCTCAAGGTAAGCTTTCTTTTTCTTTTTGGGGATGGATAGGACCTCACCCAGGGTGCCACGGATCCCTCTGTAGAGACAGGCAGAGCAAGGAAGGGTAAGCAGTTTAAGAGCCGTGATAGAATCAAGGACCAGAGTGAATCTAAAGAAAGGAACATGTTTACTAGTATTTTGAACATGTTGTCCGATAGAGGAACCAATTGGCTTGTCTTTTGCATTTTGTATGCCTTAGTTTTATGGAATATTATCCGAGATGCTTTAAATTCACTGGATGATTTCTCTAAAATTTCGGCCAAAAATAAAGACACTCCCCTGCTGGCTGTAGCCTCGGCGCCTCTTTTAGATGATGAATTTTTCCCCGAGGAGGAAATGGAGTTGGAGGAGGAAGTGATTAGATATCATAAGTGAAAAAATCCTAGTAATGTTGCCAAGGTACCTCCTCCCATACCCTTTACTAGAAATAAGGTGAAAACACTAAAATTCACACCTGAGTATGTGTCTGCTAGATAAAGGGGCTGATGTTTTTTTGTATTGCTGGGAAAGACTGGCCATCTTCCTGGCCAACACAAGTAGCCCCATCAGGACTCATTGGTATTGGTCGAGCACCCTCTGTAGGCAAAAATTCTCAAATCTTAAATTGGACAGATAACAAAACTTCAGGAACCTTTTGTCCCTACATCATTCCTTCCATCCCCATTACACTTTGCGGACGCGATATTCTTGCTCAAATGGGCATGCTTCTGTATAGTCTAGATGACAAGGTGTCAGCGCAAATGCTACAAATAGGATGCAATCCCTTAAAGGGACTTGGAAGGAACAGACAGGGATAAAAAGGACCTGTTCAGGTTGTAGAGAGGAAAGACCAGTATGGTATTGGCTAACCCAAAGACTGAGACAGGTAGCATGAATCCTGTTGAATCAAAGGAATAGACCAGAGAAAAATGTAAACAAAATAAGGGTTTTCACTTCCTTTGTCCTCTC
>NW_007246434.1:0-705 GCF_000164805.1 Carlito syrichta
CACAGGTCAATAAAATCGAGAGACAGTGTAGGTCAGAAGGTCAACAACAGACGTGATCTAAACTAACAGTTACCATGATAAAATCATAAGTCAAAATAAGCAAAAGGGAGAAGTGCAAGGGGGAAAACAGATATACATACCAACTATCAGGTGAGAGAGAGACACAGGGCTGGGAAGAAGTGAAAAAAGACAGGTAAGAAAGATTCCCTAAAGAATACTGATAGCTAAACAGAGACAGGCCAAAAAAATCAAGAAACAGTATAAGTCAGAAGGTAAACACCAAACGTAATCTAGACCAACAGTTTCAATGATAAAATCATAGGTCAAAATAAGCGATCAGACTAGAGTCACTTCTGTGATCTCCGATTCCAGCCTCTCCCTTTTGTTTTTCGTTGCAGCATAGGGGTGGGGCTTTGTCTCCTGTTTCGCACTGTTGCCTTAGGAGCTGAGGTAAAGTTTGTTGCTAGGTGGGCGGGGCAATGGAAGTCTCTGCCTGGAGAATGGCAAGGCAGTTTAAGCAGATCTGTTTTTCTCCGCTTGTCTGGGTCCTCTGGCTTGGGGTCTCACACTGAGTGCCTCAGCCAGGGTGGACCCGGAGTTCCAGAGCTCCAAAGTTCCAAAGGGCAGGCTCTAAACAGCTAGAGTGGCTCTGGGACCCTACAGAGGACTTCAGCCAGAAATGGAACCAGCGTCTCTGAAGGGCGG
>NW_007246434.1:913-19555 GCF_000164805.1 Carlito syrichta
CCGGGGAGGATCTGGAGGGGGCTGGGACCGGAGACTTCCACACACGAGTAGAACAGCAGCAGTGGGGGGAGGGGCGCAATATCTGGCCTTGCGGGACTGAAGTTCCCGGGCCTGACCCCAGCGCGGTTGGTGGTGGGCTGGGGGATGGGGGTAGCGAAGTGATAGCCTTTTTGGGAACTCACGTTCAGAGAATCTCATCAGTTCACCTATGCCGTCGCCATCTTGCCTCTCTCCCTAAACTTTTCTTCTTAATACGCTATCACAAACTATTGATTAAAGGCAAACAGAGACTGGCAGATAAGAAAATGAAATTACCCTTAATGATGGACTCTAGGATTATGTGTTTAAAATATTTCTCTTTTGCTAGCTCATAAGACAATCAAATAACTAAAAGTGATTAAAAGTGATTTGCATTGAAAGTATACGGATTCTCTTTGGTGGTTACACTCCAGGTAGCACTCTGGAGAAGTCAATGAAACCACTTACTAGGCGGTTGTATTGAACATAAGATGGTCAGCTTAAGCAAATATCATGGTCTAGGATAAATTGCCTGCTTCTCCTAGAATAGGCAACTTGGTCCATGGAGAGGAAAAAGCCATTGGAGACAGAAGTGGTTTTTATGGGTTACCTTTTGACAGTGGTCATTACTTTAAATGATACGTGTATATGTGTTCATTTGGGAGGTTGTCCAAATGCCCTCACTGGCACACTGAAGGGTAGAGAGAGGAAAAGGTAGAGGAGAAGGAGAATTCCATCTGTAAATCTGTCATAATTGCTTTCATATGGGGCAAACACAGGCAAATACTAGTTATGAGAGCTGAACAAAGAGAGTGAGAAATAAATAATTATTATTTTGGTGAAAGAATAAAAACAGGGACAAGAGAAAGAATCATCCAGTTTGGATGCTTGTTATGGTCTTAAAGTCAAAGAGTCCCTCAAAAATTATGTCATTTCCACATCACAGTGTTCACCACCCCGTGCCGCAAATTAAGTATCAGAACTTCTTCTTCTCAATAGCATACGTATGAGTCCTTAATAGAAAAACAATGGAATTGTCTTAAATTTTATTTAGCCCACTCTATGAGTAGTTCTCAGCTGATACTGATTTCACCTCCCACTCCCTGAGGTCAATGGGTAATATCTGGAGATATGACTGGTGGTCATGATGAGAAGGGCACAGTTGACATTGAATGGATGGAGGTCGGGCTGCTGAACTTTCTACAATGCACTAGGCAGTTCCCCTCTAACAAAAAATTATCTGACCCAAAATGTTAATGATGCCGAGGCTGAGAATCCATGTTATATATGACAGTACATGGAATGAGCTCTATGTGAAATATAGAACACTCTTTTATTAAATGTAATGACATTGTATAGAAATCTTACATTTTCATTAGTAGATATTAGAAGGAAATGTCAAGATACAAAATCAAACTAGTGTCTATCAACAAATTAATGGATAAAGAAAATGTGGTCAAAGAGATCATCTTATCATTTGCAAAATCCTGGATGAACCTGGAAGACACTGTGTGAAGTGAAATAAGCCAGACACAAGGATGAATACTGCACTTCCTCACTTATGTGTGGATGCAAAAAATGTCAAACTTGTGGAACCAGAGAGTAGAAGAGTGGTGGGTTACCAGGGACTGACGATGGGAGTGGGGGTTTTGAGGGAATGCTGGTAAAGAATTTAAAAATTCCAGTTAGACAGGAGAAATAATACAAGAGATCTGTTATACAACACTGTGACTTTAAGTATTAGCAATGTATGGAATATTTGAAAATTGTTGAGTAGAATTTAAGTGTTCTTACCAAAGAAAGAAAATATTAGGTTATGTGAGGTAACAAATATATGAATTAGCTTGATTTAGTCATCCCATAATGTATACTTATATCAAAACATCGTTATACACCATAAATATATACAATTGTTATCTGTCAATTAAAATACATAAATAAATATAAACTTTCAAAAAATAAACTAAGATATTATATCTACAGAGTCGATGTGTCTCCTCTTAAATCCATGAAGCAATACCTCAAGATGATGATGATAATAATAATACTAAATTCTTAGAAAAGCAAAATAAAATTATTCCCTTTGATCAAAGTGTATCAAGATGCTATGATGTCACACATCCTGCCACTGAGATACTTATCCTGCTTCCCCCAGAGCTGACCACCATCAGACCTCAACAATCAGAAGCTCAGCATTGTTGGAGGAAGTCAAAGGGGCTCATATATGCTTCCTTCTTTTCTACAAGTCAAGTGATGTATTTCAAGACAACTGGTACAGAACTGAAGTGGTCCATAGAATCTCTGACTCATTCATTAACTAATTCTTTCAAAATATGTATTAATATATTATTATTTCAAAATATGTAGTAAAAACTCAACATGCCTGGGTATTTTGCTAGCCACCAGAGCACAGGTAAGCAGACAAATACCACTCCATCCCTCATAAAACTTAAATGGTTTGTGTGTCGCTGGGATGGGGAAGTGGTGATGGCGGTGGTGTTCACAGACAAGTAAACACACACTTATGGTTGAGAGCACTGTGATAGAAACAGTCATCTCTTCTCCATCAAAATAAGCCTGTGTCTTAATTCCCAGACCCTATAAATATGTTAATTTGCACAGCAAAGGGAAAGTAAGGTGGTAGATAGAAATAAAGCTATTAATCGGATAACCTTACAACAGGGTTGTATTGTCCAGATGGGCACACATCTAGTCAGAAGTATCTCCAAAGGTGTGAGAGAAGAAGAAGAGCCAAAGCAGGCCAAAAAAAAAGAGGTAAAGGTGATGTGAGGTGAAAAGGACTGGACCTGATATTGATGGATTGTAAGATGGTGGAAGGAGGTCATTAGCCAAGGAACAAGGCAACTTCTACAAGCTGGAAAGGGACAAACAACTGAACAGAAAAGATTCTCCTTTCAAGAAAACAACAAATGACTTAAAACTTTCACAAGACATAGAGTTTGCACAGCAAAATTTTTAGAAAGGATTGGATTAAGCAATACAGGACAAAGTCACCAGGTGCCTGAGAAAAAGGGGAGGGGTGAATTTGAATTCACCCAATGAAATTGAATTGTTTTCCAAAAAAAGACCCTCCTTTTCAAGCCTCCAGGAGGAATGAAGCACTGTTGACACTTATAGATCAGTGGGACCCATGTCACTTTTTTTTTGCTTCTGGAACTAGAAGACAATACATTTATATGGTTTTAAGGTAATATGGGTACAGTAATTTGGTGTGGTAGCCGTGGGAAGCAAATACAAGTGTCAAGTGCTTTGAATGGGGAATAATGAATAGTATCTAAGCAAGACAGAGGTGTGATGTGTGTGAGTGTTGAGGGGAGGCCTCCATCTGGGAAAACTTGCCAGATTAGATGAACTCTTTTTCTTTTTTTTTGGAGTTGGAGTCTCACTCTGTCGTCCAGGCTGGAGTGCAGCAGCACGCTCAAGGCCATCGCAGCCTCAAACAGCTGGATTCAGGTAATCCTTCCTCCTCAGCCATCCAAGTCACTGGAAATTAAGGTGCGTGCTACCACGCTCAGCTAATTATTATTATTTTTTTATTTATTACAGAGAAGATGTCTCACCAAGTTGCCCAGGCTGGTCTCGAACTCATGGACTCAGGTAATCCTCTCACCTCGGCCTCCCAAAGTGCTAGAATTATAGACGTGAAGCACCTTGCCTGGCCAGATGAAGTGAATTCTAAGCTGTGTTCCGAAGGATGCATACAAGTTTGCTGTTTGGAGAGTAAAAGAGTGTTCCGGTTGGAATGAACACGACTGTGCTTCTTGTGAACTATACTGAGCTGCTCAGGTAGTCAAGTAAGGAGAATGTGAATGATGAGAATAAAGCAGGAGTGATAAACACAGGTCATGTGATGGAGCTCTGCAGACCTTTGACTGAGCATGGATTTGAATCTAAGAGCAATGGCTGGTCAACAACGACTTTTAAATAGAAGAATGGCATGATTTAATTTAAAGGCGAAAATGCTCTAATCACTGCAGGGAGAATGGATTGGAGAGAGACACAAGTGGAAGCAGAGAGAAGAGTCTGGAGAGAGTTGCAGGAGTTCCTGGGTAAATGGTCATCCACACCAGGCCAGGGCAATAAAGACAGACAGGAGTTAAGGTCAGTTAAGGGTTCTTCCGGGTATATTCCCAGTAGGGGGATTGCGGAGTTGTATGGAAGTTTGATTTTTAAGTCTTTTAGGAATCGCCACACTGTTTTCCACAGAGGCTAAACTAGTTTACACTCCCACCAACAAAAACATCGCTCTGTGAAAAAGATACCTGCACACGTATGTTTATCGCAGCATTGTTCACAGTAACAAGAACATGAAACCAACCGTGCTGCCCATAGAAACAGGACGGGATTTTTAAAAATGTGGTACGTATACACGGTGGAATATTGCTCAGTCATAAAGAAAGACAAAATCATGAACTTCACAGCAACCTGGATGGAGTCTATACTACTGAGTGATCTTTCACAGAAACAAAGAACTGAGTATCACATGTTCTCACTCATAAGCAAACCTTGAACAATTATTGTAATACTATAAGAAAAGAATTTGCAGTAGAGGGAAACTGTGGGGGCTGCGGGAGCAGGGAGGTGGGATTGGCAGTCGTGGGAATCTGCCAGGGGAGGGGAGGGGGGGCACACCTCATCCACAAGGGTACCTGCATAATGAACATTTGTACACCTAACCCTGAATTGTACCCCCCATCTTCAAAATAACAAAATTAAAAGAGGAAAAAAAAAAGTTAAGAGAGGCAGAGTCAATAGGGATTGGTTAACACCAATAAACAAACAACTAGTGACAGAAGTGGGAAGAGGGGCAAGGCAAGATGAAACCCAGGCATCTGGCTTGGAAAACTAGGTGGAAGGGAATTCTAACTCTAGAGCACAGAAACATGGGTGGGGGTAGAGGGAATATTTTATTCAGAAGATTCAGATACAATCTGGTTCACACTATAGGACCCAAGGAACATCTGAGTGGACGAGAATGCCAGGAAAGTGATTTGCAGGCTTTGGTGCCTCAGTGATTTCTTACATCCCTACATTCTGTGGGACACTTGCTAATGTCTAAGTTCTAGAGTACCCAGGAAGGTAGTCAAAGGCAGATTTGCCCCCAGATGGCTTAATAGACCTGGCAGTATATTGATATCCAAGTCGTTGTCTATTGATATACAAGTCGTTGTGGATCAATAAAATGCAGAAACAGATACGGAAATAAAAGTTATCTTTTAAAATATTCATATCCTGAATCAAAAGCTTCTTTAAAAATGGTGAGATACAGGATGATGATGTAAATTTCTGGTCCTATAGTCAAATGCAAAAATAAGTATCACGGGTTGATTAAAAATAAAGTGGGGGAGGGGGACTTTCATTAGAAGACAAGTACATGGAGAAAAAGTTTTTGCTTTTGTTTTTGTTTTTTTCTAAAAGATGCTTGAAGAAAATATACCCTTGCAATGACTTTGAATAGGGGAGGTTCTGCTGCAATCAGGACACCTTTCCAAGTTATTAGCGATTTGCAAATGTTATTCACCTGTGGCTGGATTTATGAGCCTCAAAGCATTTACACCTGAGTTTTGTTTCAGACTACCAGCAGATACTGGAGAGCCATGGGACTGTTTGCAATGCTCTGACTAGATGTGGGTTGCAGATGTTGTGTTTCATTGTTGATAATAATATTCATAAATACATATACACATGTGTGTGCATGTGCAGAAACTCAAAAATTTGAAAGCTGCTTTATGGTTCAAAATATATGCAATATTCCTCTAACCATTGTCTCTACGCAGCATTCCTCTTTTTCACCCCCACTTTCCTTTTTTCTCTTCACATCTGTATAATGAGCTTACTTGCATTCTTTTCCCACCTGATCTTGTCTATATTGAGTTGAGAATTGTGTAACCTCTATGAATCCCAATCTTGCTCTTTCTTCATTTTCCTCCTAAATTTGTATTCTAACATGGTATTGTTTATTTTTATCAAACTTTATCTGGGAGAGTGAGAAGAATATACTTAAGATGAAATACAATTTCCTTCACTTACTAGCTATGCAACACTGGCAAGTTATATGACTTCTCTACACTGTAAAGTGGAGGTAATATGAGCTACCACATTTGTTTATTTTACAGACTAATAATATGCTCTGCCTTGTTTTACAAAGGATTTAAGCAGAGAGTTCGTACTTTTTTTTCCCTTCTGTTCTCATTCTCTAAGTTATTTGGCTTCTGAGTATATAGTTGAGTGTGGAAGTACAGTGTAGCTGATAACATTGCAATAGATATGTACAACAGCGTAACTCCTACACAAATATGTAACAAGAATTCTAGGGAGAAAAGAAAACACAGTTGTACATAATATATTTCAATTTTTACATAATTCCAGATATACCAATCCAAAACATACTATTTACAGGACAACATCTTCTTCTTATTGTCCTGATGTCTTTAGAAGACAAAGCAAAAAAGTGAAACATGAAGAATTTAAAGTGGTTGTTAACTGAAATAACTTCAACTTCCTCATATAACCTTTATGTGGGTGTTACTGTCTCTAGGAAATAAGCTTGATATGATCTTTTAAAATCACTGACAAAGATCACATTTGTCTCATCAAATCTCGTTAGCTTGCATACTTTTCTGTGCTAAACTACAAAATTTATGTGAAAAATCACCTTATGCAGCCTGTCCTCTGAGCTTCCGTTCGTATCTGAAAAATAAGAATCTTACATACTGGGTGAGTAAACTCCATGTAAGACTTTACGCACCTTTTACCCTAACTTTTATTATACAGCACCAGTTAGTAAATATTTTAGGATTTGCTGCCAATACAGTTTTTGTAGCACCTAATGGTCTCTGCTGTTGTAGGATAAAAGCAGCCATGGATAAAATGAAACAAATGAACACGGCTTTGTGCAAATGAAGTTTTTTTTTTTCTTTAATGTTAAGATTTTGTTTACAAAGCTTTTTTGTTGTACAGAAAGTACAAATGCGGTTACAATCTCGGTGTAACTGGTAGCCACAGACGGTTGACTCACCAATCACAGCGACAGCAAGAGTCTTACACAAAAACCTGACAACGCTTACAATTTTGTTGGGGTGAAGTCCCCACGCTTGGTAATGAATTACCAAGAGGGACTAAATGGAGGAAGGTGCAATGTCACAGGAGCTATTCTTTGGCTCTTTGGGTGGGTGGGTGTCCTGGGGTTGGTATCACAGCTGCCTTTTTTTTTTTTTAAACAGCTACCAATTCCATGAGCAGTCCAGCCAATACTGAACAGTGCTGTTTCTGCAGGTCATTTAGGGTCTTAATCGTCTTCTCCTTCATCGTCTGCTTCTCTCTTCCTCTTTTCACCCTTCCCGCGTTCTTCCTCCCCCTCCTCCTCATCCTCGTCCTCTTCATCTTCACCGACTTCTCCATCATGTCCAGACTCCCCTTCCTCCCCACTCACTTCATCCTCCTCTTCCTCCCCTTCTCCATGTTCATCTTCGTCTTCCTCCTCTTCACCAGCCTCCTCCTCCTCCGCTTCTCCCTCTTCGCCCTCCTCCTCTTCATCCACACCAGCCACCTCAGCATCGGAGTCAGGGGCTTCCTGGTCCTCTGGTCGTAGCCATCCGGGCAGGTCAGCTGGGGCAGGAGCTTGAAGACACTCTCTCTCGGTAGTCACTCAGGTCAGTGACCTCCCAGTTAAAGAGGTCCCAGCTTTTTGGACGTTCCAACTTTTTTTCAAAGGTTCCGAGGTGCTGATATCTTTCAGTTTATTTCCACTTAAGTTTAGATGTCTGAGAGGTGGAGGTTTTTCTGCTAACATATCCAGACCTCCCTAGACTCTATTGTCACGGGGTTCAAGCTTTTTCAATTCAGGCAGCTTGGGAAGATTTGAAACCGAGATCAAGCCTACATTTATTAAACGGAGGCACTCTAAGTTCACAGATTCAGCTGTTAAGCCCTCAATTTTTCCATCATTTGATCTGCAATTGTCCAAGACAAGTTCTCGAACCTTTCCGCGGCGGGGGTGGAGAGGGGAGAGGGGGCCTAGGAAGGGGTCTGCGCACAGCAGAGGCCGGTGGCAGGCGGGCAGGCGAGCGGAGCCCCCTGCAAATGAAGTTTTATTTACAACATAGAACGTAGACCCAATTTGACCCAGAGGCCACAGTTTTCTGACCCCTGTTCTGGATTCCACGGGGTTAATTTCTATGGTCTGATAGTATGTTTCCCCCCAACAGATCAAGAGAAAGATGCAATATCAAAATATCAAGATCAAAATGCATTCAAGGAATATGGTCAGTGAGATCAGGTAATTAGGAACAAGGGAAAGACAGACAGAAGTTCTGACTCCAGTTGCAAAGTAGATATGTCCTTAGGCCAAGCACGAATTTGAGAAGGCACTGGGGTACTTCTCAGATTGTTTGTAGGGAAGGCCAGACTTTTTGTCAATTCATCAAAGATTGAAAATACGAAATGCATTTGGAGAGCAGCGGCAGATTGCCCTAAAATCTCTAAGTATTTAACTTCATGATTTGTTTGTATCTCAGCATGAGCCAGAAGCAAACATATAAGGATCATCAGAGACGTCCGTGACCACACTCAAGAGTGCTAATTACTGAGCTGCAAAGAGTGCCAGTTAGTAAGTCCTAAGAAAGCAAGTCCCCTGGATGTGTTTCTATCTTAATGACTTTATCACATTTGTACACAGGATTATTTGTTACATGCCTGAGAAATAAATATATATTTTATCTATTATCCAGGGTCTTTCGTAATCTGAGTCTAGTCATATTGGCAGTGCCTTCTTCTGCATTTGCACAGGATGACTTCCTGTGCCCAAAAACCTTTTGTGCTCTCTCATATTTTGCTTTATCCATCCAATTTCCGAGTTTTGTACTGTGTCAGCAAATCCTTCTTTGGTACCCTTCAAAACTCCTCCATGAAGTTATACTTCCTTTCTGTTGGATGCAGTCTGGTCCTCTGTTGACATCCAGAAAAGCATGACATGCTTTGTCTTGGACTAGCCTTGATTTAAATAATATTGCCATATTCTCTGCACCTGTTTTATCTGAAGTTCTAGCTGGAACTCTTTGGGAATTTGAGCTGTATTTTATATATGGATGGGAAAATATTCCTCAGAGAACCAAACATGGTGTCATTCATAAACTAGAGATTCCTTATACATTAGTCTATAAATGCATCCATTGAATCATCACCTTAAACATTTTCTATTCTGGGTCCCCTTTGAGTACTTTTTAAAAAAGAAATTCACTCTTCTGCACCTTTGTCCTTTCTTGCTTTCATTTAAGAAGCTCATCAGCAGGAGAGATTGGGTACATAAAACCACAGGACACAGCAATCTGTGACATCAAAAGGAAACCAAACAAAATGCATAGCTCACAGAATTTGTAAGACTGAGCCTGGAGAATGAAACATGCGATTTAGAGCTACTTCTACTATTCTGAATGACACTGAAAAACACACACGTATTTCGTGGGCAGAAGGAATTCAGCCATGATTAGCGTATGACCCTGGTACAGCTGAGGACAACTGTTTGTTTCCACTGTCATCTGCAAGACTTTGCTTTAGGATAAAACTTAATTGGATATACTGAAGGAAAGAATGGCCATTGGAAGTGAGTAAAATTTTATAATCTCCATTAAAGTTACACACTTGCAGAATTATGAAACCAAGTTGGTATTTACCCTGCAAATGAATACAAGCCTAAATGATAAAAACTGACAGTATTAAGCTATGTGAGTCACAGGTAGGGGGAAAAAATAGCAAAAGATTCGCTCAGGTATTTTATTACTATTATTGCATCTGAAACAAATTATGAATTTTATGGCCATGCTGCATTTTATTGGTTTGCCTCTATATTTAGTACAGTTGTAAATGAGCAAACTTCTGATGAATGTTTTCTTGGTACACGGCTCAAACTTTTTTCTTCCATATAGAACTTCTTTTCAAATAAGCCTGTTCACTGTAAAGTGAGGAACAGAGAAGAGCCTTGCCTCTCTTGACCTGCTTCCTGCCTTCCATAGCACTAAGAGAGTGAAGGAAAGGTAGACATCCTTCAGGATGAGCTTCTTTGCTGGCCATAACTACAGGTTCCAGAGAAACTTTCCACCACAGTCCGTGGAAGGAGCAAGTCACACATTCTCTCTTGGCCTCTTTGATCTCACCAGAGATAAGCACCATTGATTGCCACCAACTAATAGGATCCTTTTATTTTTGCAACTTGATTTTATTTAAGAGATGTGGGGTTAGGTACGCGAGTAATCTACACGCAGGTGAAGCTTGGGCCTCCCACGAGTCCTCACTTCTCCTGGATTAGGATCAGGTACATTTTGTGTTATTACATGCTCCCCTTTCTCCTCCCTCCAGCAGTGTTCCATGACTGCCGATCCCTCCCTTGTGTTATTGTGATTAGGGTTAGGTCCCACTTATGAGTGAGAACGTGTGGTATTTGGTTCTTTGTTTCTGTGATAGATCACTAGGTATGATTGTCTCCAACTCCATCCAGTTTGCTGTGAAGTCTATGATTTTTGTCTTTTTTATGGCTGTGTAATATTCCATCATGTATATGTACCACATATGCTTTATCCAGTCCACTTTGGATCCACAATAGGGTTGGTTTCATATTTTTGCAATTGTGAATGGTGCGGCAATAAACATGCATTTTTTGTAGAATGATTTATGTTTTTCCAGAAGGTCAATTTCTAGTTCCTTTAGAAATCGTCACACTATTTTCCACAGAGGTTGGACGAGTCCCACCAACAGTGTAGAAGTGTCTCCCTCCTCTCCGTACCTATCCCAACATCTACTGTTTTTTGATTTATTAATGATAGCCATCCTTACTGGAGTTGGGTGGAATCCAAATTTGGTTTTGAATTGCATTTATCTGATGATTAGTGAGGCTAATGTATCTGTTGGTTGCTCGTATGTCTTCTTTTTAGAATTGTCTATTCATGTCCTCAGTCTGTTTTTTATTTTTTTATTTTTTTATTTTTTTTATTTTAAATTTTTGGGATACAGTGAAAGGTTAGGAATACAAATATTCATTGTACAGAAAAGAACAAAATCATGAATTTTGCAGCAACCTGGATGGAATTAGAGTTTATGATACTGAGTGATCTCTCACAGAAACAAAGATCTGAGCATCACATGTTCTCACTCCTAAGTGGACCTTGAACATCTATCGTGATACTATAAGAAAAGGATTGACCGCTGCGGGAAACTATGGTGGGGGGCAGGGAGGGGAAAGGAGGTGGGATTAACAGTCCTCAACATCTGTCTGGGGGAAAGGTGGCCCATTTTTGTAAATAGGGCTGTTTGTTTTTTTCCTTTGGCTCATTTGAGTTCCTTGTAAATCCTGGATGTTAGGACTTTGTTAGATACTCAATTTCCAAATACTTTTTTCCCCATTTCTGTGGGTTGTCTCCCCTCTCTCTTAATGATTTCTTTTGCTGTGTAAAACTTTTCAGTTTGACGAGGTCCCATGTGACTATCATAGATCTTATGGCATTCGCTTTTGGGGAATGAGAATCAAGAACCGGTTGCCAACTCCAATGCGCATAAGAGTGTTTCCTGCATTTTCTTCCAGGATTCTTATAATTTGAGGTTTTACGTGTAGGTTTTTGTTCCATTTAGAACTGATTTTTGTATATGGTTATCTGTAGGGGTCCTGTTTCATTCTTCTGTGTGTGGTCAGTCAGTTTTCCCAGCACCATTTGTTAAATTAATATGATATTTTAATTTGATTATTTTAACTAAAATTATGGAAATATCTAGGTTTGGGAACCTAAGCAAAGGGTCTGGCTGAATAGAGACCAGAGACAGTGTGATGGCCTCCTTTATATATCAAATTGGTTAAGATACAGTACTAGTTACTCCTTCAAATCCCAATCTAGGTGTTACTGCAGTGTTGTAAATGTAATTAAAGTCCATAATCAGTTGACTTGAAGTAAGGGATGAGATCTTAGATAATCTGAGCAGCCTGATTCAATAAATTGAAAGACTTCCCTGAGTAAGAGGAAACTCTGCCTGTGGATAGTGGCTTCAGCCCATGCCCGAGACCTTCAGCCTGCCTTTCCTGAGGGCCCGCTTTCTGCATTTTGGACTTGCCTAGCCCGCCACACACTCACATGAGCCAATGCCTTGCAATAAACCTCTTAATATGCATCTCCTACTGGTTCTGTTTCTCTGCTTGAATACTGACGAATGTAGGCCGTGTCCCAGTAAAACCAAAGATCAGGCAAGATTGAATCACAGTGAGAAAAACAGAAATCTGGTAGGCTGAGGAAACCCATCTCCTTATAGAAGCAGCAACAAACTGTCCCATAGCCCCAGAGAAAAAAAGACAGTCACATTCTCCAACTCTCATTTTTAGTGCCTACAAGTCCCAGTCCTTTTTATCCTCACCAGATCTTAGGTGTTTCCTTGAATTCTTATTTGATTAATTTGAATGTGTTTAATATAACCAAGTGGCCTTGACAAGAGCCAGTTATCATGGCACCTTCTGGAAGAGGAAAACGATCTACACTTTTTGTAGACTTACTTATTTTTCCATTAAATTGATAAAAATGTATACATCATTCACAATTTGTAAGTGTGCACACTATTCAGTGCACGCTATTCTAGGTGCACTGAAAACAGCAAGGTGAATCTTGCATCTGGAGCCTGTTTTCAAGAAGTGTAGCACTGATGATGGAGCTGTCTGTCCATACATACCGCCTATCGACAATCAGAACTGATACATGGAGCAGGTAAGGCCTGCAGCTAGTGACATGAGAGCTCAGAGGTAGTTGAGAGGACTAGGGAAAGACCTAGGAGAAGAGAGACGTTGGTTCCTGCCTAGGCCTGACATCTGTAGGCCTGGGGGCAAGAGTACAAAGGGACACTTTTCCCACAACATGGGAAGTCGAAATTTAATTGAGAATGATTGATTCCTAGAACCTGGTGCTCCTGTTCTTCCTACCTCTGATTCTAACCTGCAGCATGTGGACACCCCAGGCTACATGTTCAAGCATCCACACCTCCTGCAAACAGTAGCTCCTGCTTCCTCCTTGAACCCAGGGCACACACGCCGGAAACGAAGCCCACTCTGAGGAGAACAGAGGAAAAAGTTCCTTGAGGTGGTCCTTGAGGTGAGCAGTTTCAAGTGTGACTCGGGAGGATATTTCTCACTGGCCCAGCTGACACTTCCTTCGCCCCTTTAAAAAAAAGTGTCGGAATAGATTTCTCTGAAGTTCAGGCATAAATTAAAGGCCTCACTTTCTGAACATGTGTTGAATTCTTTGGGGCATTTGTTCTAAATTCTCCAACAATGATCAAGCACATTATCTCTATTCTGTTAAAAATATCTGCATTGTTCTACCTTACATACCTAACTTGAAATTTTTTTTAGTGAACATTTGTGACACTCTAAACCAGAGTTAAAATATGCGTAGTATGTACCCAGGTGGTTGGGGGACAAGAAGAGGAGTACCGAGGGAAGAAGAGATATTGGTAACCAACAAAGAAACATCCCGAGTTGTGGCCAACAGGCGACTAGCTCTTTCACCATGAGAACTCAGCTGCCCACATGGCACTGCGTATTCAGCAGTTTTTGACCAAAGCGGCATGACCCGAGTCCCACTTCCCTATTCACTAGATCTCGCCCAAGCCCATTTTTTTTGTTCCCCTTGGTGAAAAATTCCTCAAAGGAAAATGTTTTGCCTGTGTGGAGGAGGTGAAACATAAAAACAGCAGAAACACTAAAAGGCACAAAAACTGATGAGTTCAAAACTATCTTGCCAGTGAAAAAAGCATCTTGATAGGTGTATTGCATCAAATGAAGAGTACTTTGAAGGTGACTAAAGTTTAAACATGCAAGAATGAATACACAATTTTGTATAAGTTCTGGGTTTTTTGGGATCCCCTCTCATATTCTCTGCTTGTATATGTTTGACTATTTTGGTTAACTCAAGAGGTTGCGGGGAGTAAGACAGACAATTTTGTAAAGATGAGAAAATGGGTAATCATCTTAAGAAGCAGGTAGAAGCAATCACATGGAGGGCTTGGAAATACTGAGGCAGGCCAGCCTAAATCTCTGTGTCCTCTTTTCCTAAAATAAAGGGAGGAAGAAAGGACAGGAGGGAGGCAAGGAAGGAGGGAGAAAGACAGCTTCCACCTTGTTCTCACAAAATAGTGTTTGGCAAAGACATCTTTCAACGTTGGCTTCATGTGTCCGATTACATTCTGAACAAAAATGACAATGAAACCGTTGTCGGGGCGGAGGAAAATGACGCCATCCGTTTCTGTGTGCAACGTAGAAGCACCTTGCTTTCTTTCCAGAATGACCTTCATTTACCATGTGTGTATACACTCACAAAACCTCAAAAATAGAAAGTAAAAAAACGGAAATCTCTTCTAACCTATCCTCCTGGGTAACCGCACAGTGGACAGTGGACATTGACTACAAATGTTTAAGCCAAGTTGGGCCTGTTCCACTGTGCATCTGAGTAGACTCGTGGATTTTTTCTCTGACCTCACTGCTCTGTGTGTGTGTGTACATGGGAGCTTGTGTGCAGGTGAGTGCAAATGTGTGTTTGATCAGAGAGAGCTTGAAGCTAGTGACAGATGCTGAGTTAAGAAACTTAAAAGCTATCTTTCATGCTAATGTTGCCTATTTATCCATAAAAAGTGCTGTGCCAACTTCTTTGGGTTTCTCTGTTGTTTTTGGCCAGAGGAAACTTGGCTTTAAAGGGAAATACTATCTCATAAAAAACAGTGTCACCTCAAAACCAAGGCTGCGAAGAGTGTGTGTACTTACCTAATGATCTGGTTTATGTGTGGGCAGTTTCCACAAGTGAGGTGCAGAGAGCTTATAAACAGATCATATTCAAACACGTGCCATTTTTAAACCACTTTAATGAACTGTAGTTTATATGCAATCAAAACTTCACATATTTAATATATACATTTTGGTAAGTTTGACATATGCATATATTCATGTTTTATTACCAGAATGAAGATAGTAAACATATATTGCCTCTAAAGTTTCTTTGTGTCCCTCCATGTTTGTTTTTTGTCTTTTTTGTGTTGTTTTGTTTTTGTGGTACATGAGATCTATCCTCTTAAATAGTTCTTAAGTGCACAGTATTGTATTGTTGGTTATAGGCACTGTGTTATACAGCAGATGTCTAGAATTGTTTTATCTTGCAGCACAAGCTTTTGACCCACTAAGCAACAGCTCTCCACTTCCTTCTTCCTTGAATTCCTGGTAACCACCATTCAAGGGGGGGGGGCAAAAAAAACCAACAAAAAACCTGGAATTCTCTTTTGGAGGGTAGGCCTCTTGTAGTATACTTGTATACTTGGAATTTGTTCCTCCAGGTCAAATAGCAACCAAAGTTTTTATTTGGAAGTTTTGAGAAGGTTGCATGATGGTTTGTGGAAGAAGCATCCCAAGTTGTGGCAAACAAGTGACTAGTTCTTTCACCATGACGACGCACCTGCTCACATCACTCTGAGTATTCAGCAGTTCTTGTCCAAAAGCAGCCTGACCCCCGAGTCCCACTTCCCTATTCACTGGATCTCACCCAAGCAACTTTTTTGGTGTTTCCCTTGATGAAAAAAGTCCTCAAAGGAAAACGTTTTGCCAGTGTGGAGGAGGTGAAACATAAAAACAGCAGAAACACTGAAAGGCATCAAAATTGATGAGTTCAAAACTATTTTGCCAGTGGAAAAATCATCTTGACAGGTGTATTGCAGCAAATGAAGAGTACTTTGAAGGTGACTAAAGTTTAAACATGCAAGAATGAATACACAATTTTGTATAAGTTCTGGGTTTTTGGGGATCCTGTCTCATATTCTCTGCTTGTATATGTTTGACTCTTTTGAATAACTCAAGGAAAGAGAATCCTGCATTATTTGTTCTTCTATAACCAGTTCATTCCACTTGTCATTATATCTTTCAGATTCGTCTGTGCTGTTGCAAATGGCAGGATTTCCTTCTTTTTGAAGGCTGAGTAACACCCCATTATGTGTATAGAGCACATTTCCTTGATTCATTCATCCGCTGATGGACATGTGAATTGTTTCCATACCTTGGCTACCATAAATAATGATGCAATGAATATGGGAGTACAGATATATCTTTGAGATCCTGAATTAATCCTTGTGGATATATACCCAGAAGTGGGATTTCTAGATCATAGGGTAATTCTATTTTTAATTTTTTAAAGAAACCTCCACAACAGTGGCACCATTTTGCCACTAACAGTGTAGAAGTGTTCTAATTTCTCCACATCTTCATCAGCACTTATCTTTTTTAAATGATAGACATCCTAAATACATGCTATTGTACAAGAATAAATCTAATGAAGTCATAAATAATAGTAAAAATAATAGCTATACTTTGTTGAACAGTTGCTAGATGCAAGAAATGGTGCTAAGCATTTTGCATGCTTTATATTGAATTATGTAAACAATTCTCTGCAGAGGATCCTATTATTATCCTAATTTTCCAGATGAGGAAACTGGAACTTGTAAAGGCATAATAACTTGCCCAAGGTCACTGGGTAAGCAAGTGAGGAGGCTAAGACAAAAACAAGCAAAGCATGACGGCATGACTTGCTTCTAGAGTTCCAACCCTCAAGCACTGCTCTATGCTATATTACACGCATCCCATGAGCAGCCACAGGGAATCTCGTGTTCTGAGCAGAGAGAATCCTAAGCTCAGGGGAAGAAGATCCAAGTTCTAGTCTCCACACTTGTCCCACTTAAATATTGGAGTCACTTTAGTCATCTTCGGCTTCCCTTCTCTCATCTTCAATAGATGATAAATATAAGGAGAGGATCTTTGCCAGTTTCTTTTATTTTCTTCAAGGCAGGTCAGCTCACACTTCCCCCAGGGAATCTCAATTTGTAAAAAATGAAAATCTGTGTTGCTGTGATACTTGGAATATCTGTACTCAGAATCTAACATTCTTGTCAGATATCTGCTGCGCGTTTTAAGAAAAGATATCCAAAGTAAAAAGTTACGAGAAACCGGGCTCAGTGGCTCAGCCTGTAATCCCGCGCCTTTGGGAGGCTGAGGTGAGTGGATTGCCTGAGCCCGTGGGTTCAAGACCCGCCTGGGCAGCGAGACCTTATCTCTACAATAAATCAAAAAATCAGCCGGGCGTGGGAGCGCGTGCCTGTAATTCCGGCTACTCGGAAGGCTGAGGCGGAAGGATAGCCGGAGACCAGCAGGTCGAGGCTGCGGTGGCCGGGAGCGGATGCACTCCAGTCTGGGCGACAGAGTGAGACTCCAACTCAAAAATAAAACAAAACCAAAAACCAAAAAACAAACAAACAAACAAAAGTTATGAGAAATAATATTAATGGATGATTACCTTAAGGATATTCTATTCATCTTTTGTTTATTTCAGATTTTTTTCCTAGGTAAAACCCTGCTATCAGATAAATTTAAATTCAAGATTTTTTTAACCTCATAGAATGATAAAAAA
This sequence comes from Carlito syrichta, assembly GCF_000164805.1. Taxonomy (NCBI): domain Eukaryota; kingdom Metazoa; phylum Chordata; class Mammalia; order Primates; family Tarsiidae; genus Carlito; species Carlito syrichta. The sequence continues at coordinate 18,415 of NW_007246434.1, forward strand.
CCTTAGCTTCTATTTAGAAACAGCCATACTGCTTTATAGGATGTAATTATATACAGGTTATAGGAATTTTGTTGAAGATGTCCACTTCATCACCAAAGTTCCATTCTGAAAGGCCAATGGAGAAATTTGTCTTTGACCTTCACTCACCAAAAGCTTTATTGTTGCTAGGCAACCAATGCATGTTCATCATATAGGTGAGGCATTCACAGACTTCAACCCTTTGACCTAAATAATACACAACCAGGATCATTTTTTCATGTATTTTCCAAGGATGTTTTCAGCAGGCATGAGTAGTTGCACCAGAGAAAAGTGGTCTACAAAGCTGAAAATATCTACTCTTTAGCCCTTACAGAAAAAGCATACTGTTTTGCCTCAGGTGTTCAGGAAGATTATGATTTTTTTTGTCCCTCTGCATTAGGTACAGTCGTATTGCTAACTAACAATGAATAAAGATTATGGGTACATGTAAGGGCCAGTAATTGTCTCTCCATATTCTCGATTTTCAAGGCTTATGAGATTCCAGATAGCAGAGATGCCATCATCTTAGCTCTTTGAATGTGGGCCATCCAGAAGCTATCAGTCCCCTTGCATGGTCATAGAGACTGAATGTAAAATGAACTTGCTGCATTTTTAACCTGCTGAGATGTGGGGAACAGTGTCTGGTCTGGACTGACTGCTCCATGTACTAAATTTTCCCAAATGATTTTTACAATAAGGTATATTGTAACTGATACTAATGATTAAAATAATATGAATAAACATTCAAGGGTCTTGAATATTTTGAGGGTCATATATCCCTTTGGAAAAAAATTTTTTATAATCAATATTTTTTATTATGATATTGTGGGGTACAGTTAAGTGTTAGTTCAGGCACCCTTGTTGATAAGAGGTATCTCCCCATCCCCAGACAGATATTTACTACTGTTAATCCCACCTCCCTTCCCCTCCCCCTGCATAGTTTCCCACCACTGTCAACCATTTTCTTATAGTATTATGTTGGATGTTCACAGTCCACTATATGAGTGAGAACATGTCATACTCAGATCTTTGTTTCTGTGAGAGGTCACCCAGTATTATAGACTCTAGTTCCATCCAGGTTGCTGCAAAATTCATGATTTTGTTCTTTTTTATGGCCTTGTGG
>NW_007246434.1:19575-21658 GCF_000164805.1 Carlito syrichta
TATCTTTTTGATAGAGTGATTTGAGTTCTTCAGGGTATATTCCCAGTAGGGGGATTGTGGAGTCATATGGGAGGTCAATAATTAGAACTTTTAGGAGTCGCCATACTGTTTTCCACAGAGGCTGCACTAGTTTGCACTCCCACCAACAGTGTAGAAGTGTTCCCTTTCCACCACACCTTCTGCAGCAACTGTTATTTTTTGAGTTGTAATTGCCATTCTGACTGGAGTTAGGTGGTATTTCAGTGTGGTTTTGATTTGCATCTCTCTGATGATTAGTAAGGTTGAACATTTCTTCATGTGTCTGTTGGCTGCTCGGATGTCTTCCTTTGAGAAGTGTCTGTTCATGTCGTTTGCCCATTTTATAATGGGGTTGTTTTTTTCTTCTTTTCAGCACGTTTGAGTTCCTTGTAGATCCAAGATGTTAAGCCTTTGACAGACTTGAGGTTGGCAACTTTTTCCCAGTCTGTAGGCTGTCTCCCTGCTGTCTTGATGGTTTCTTTGGCTTTGCAGAAGCTTGTCAGTTTAATAAGGTCCCACTTGTCTATCTTCTCTCTTATGGCCTGTGGGTTTCAGGTTTTGTTCAGGAATTGGATGCCAGTTCCGATTTCCATGAGGGTATGTTCTTCATTTGTTGGGAGCTGGCCATGGAGGCCCACTGAGTGTTAGGGATCAGGAAGGGCTGTAGACCCCGAGACCACTAGGACGTGTTTGGGAGTTGTTGACCCATTTTCTCTCTCCTCTTTTATTTAGCACAAACTACCAAAAAAAGTTCCAGCTGGCTCTAACAGAAAACTCTGAGACCGAAATGAACACAGCTAGCCTAGGAGTTTACTGTTCTCATTCCCCACAGCTATGGTCTTTTGCTTTATCACAATTTAAGTTTGGTTTTGAGTCACATTGAGGAGCCTTAGTGTAGGTCACAGGTTCTCTTGATGCAACTTTTAGAAATTTATAGATATAGGTTTTAAGAAAATAGTTATAATTAAGAAAAATGTAAGTAATCATTTTATTATAGAAGTATGGTTAGTTCAGTTTTATTTAGGAGGGGCTAGTGAAGTTTAAATTAGGCCAGCTGGTACTAGGAGAGTATAACCATAGCAGCAATTGTTTTAATAAAAACTAGTTTGAATTAGTACATAATAGTGAAAGTTAATAATTCACTATAGTGGTGTTGGGCTTAGACATTGAGTGATGTTAATTCAAGATGATGTAGTTGTAATATAATTAAGGGCACATAAGAAACTGGTTTGGGGAACATTAAGCTAGCATAAAATACAAAAAGACAATTTGTGGCTGTTTTTCCTCATGTTCTTCCTCATGTTTTTCCTTATGTTTAAAAGAACATTTGCTTGAGAGTGGGGGTGTCCTTTGTATACCTGGACCTGTTCATGTAAAAGGCACATGTTTCCAGTGATGATGACTTTGCAGAGTTTGGGGATAAAAGCCCTGAGATTACACCCATTAAACGGCTTCTGGTCACTTGAGCAGGAGTCCAGTCCCTTTCTTTCTCCCCTCTTCTCTTTCTTTTTATCTTTCCAGAATAATTGTCGACACTGCCCCACCTTCCAAGGGACCCCCAAAATCTCTCTGTGGGGGCTGGCCCCCCGTATTTATTTTCTAAGGTTCTTATGGTTTGAGGTTTTACATTAGGTCTCTGATCCATTTAGAGTTAATTTTTGTGTATGGGATAGATAGGGGTCCTGTTTCAATCTTCTGCATGTGGTCAGCCAGTTTTCCCAGCACCATTTACTGAATAGGTTCTCCTCTTCCCAGTGGTAGGTGGTGGAGGATTTGTCGAAGATGAGTTGGTGGAAAAGTTGAGGTTTTGCTTCTGGAATCTCAATTCTATTCCATTGGTCTATATGCCTGTTCCTATACCAATACCAATAGTTTATATAAATTAAGAAAATTTCTTTCTTTGTTGGGTCTTTACCTGGCTTTGGTATCAATGCGATGTTGGCTTCATAAAATGATTTGGGGAGAGTTCCATCTTTCTCAATCACCTGGAATTCCTTCAGTAGGATTAGAATCAGCTCCTTTTTAAATATCTTGTAGAATTCTGCTGGAAAGCCATCTGGACCGG